>NW_026871276.1:300000-433961 GCF_028564815.1 Eubalaena glacialis
ATGCAGATACTTTAAAGTAATACCGCGGGGTACCCACCCCATGGGTCTCAAATCTCCAGGTACAAGGGCATCTTCCTACATCAAAACATGCATGGGAAACCCAGAAGATGGTATGCCGTGAGATCGGGAAAGGTTTCTAAAACGCACCTCATTTCTCCTCTCCTTGTGCTCGGGTTCGCCATTCCAGCCGCTTGACTAACCATCTCCCTACTTGGAGAATCAGCACCTTTAACCTCCTGATTGTACAGGTTGCAATTTGTCCTGAGGATGAACGGGAAGACGCGGAACCAACGAGAGACGAGCCCTAGGTGTTGGGACAGGCATAGGTCACTCCATTTTCCCATCAGGAAGAAGAATGAACCACAGGCTCAGCCTGCCCCCCAGAACCAAAATAGGGCCTGAAGCAATCCTGCGCTTTTGCGGCCAGCTCCCAAAAAAGCGAGGAGACAAATGGAGCTCAGGGGCACTGCAATTCACAAACGTGCAGAGTTATAAATGAGAACTCTCGTCCACAAATATATTGAGGGAAGGCAACGAAGAGGATTTGAAAGCAAGGCAGATTTGCAGGAAACAGATTTCAGGAGGTAGATTCGACTCGCCTTTAAAGCACATGAAAAGCGGCAAAACGTTGACAATGATGCCCTTGGCCAAAAAGGGCGTATGCGTTTTTTCCTGAATATATTCAGGAAAAAACGCATACGCCCTTTTTGGCCAACCAAGCAAGCCGGAAGGGCAAATCAGCGCTACAAAGAAGTCTCGCTTGCCCTCAGTCAAAAGGGCCATGCTGAACAAAGTGTAAAAACCAGAAAAGCAGGACAGGCCATGGAGACATGGGAGCCTTGCTACGCTGATGGGCGGGATGTAAATTGCCAACAGGCACTCTGGAGAAGAGTACGGTGTGTCCTGAAACAAGTAATAAACACAGCGTAGAGAGCATAGGGCACTTCCACTCAAGGGCGTATAAATTGGGAAAACTAAAAATCAACAAGACACAGGCACCCTAAAGTTTACGGCTGCTCTGTTTCCAAGAACCTCCACTTCGGTACACCTTCAATATCCCAGGAAAGAGAAAAATGGATAAAGAAATGGTGGTACTTCGCACAATGGAATATCACTCAGCCATGAAATCAATGTCATAAGGCTAGTTAGCAGCATGATGAGTGGATTTAGGTACGATGACTCTAAGTGAAATAAGTCACACAGAAAAAGACACTTATCCTAAGATATCGCTTATAGAGGGAATGTCAAAATCGCTACACTTGAACTGAATTACAAAACAGAACAGAGTCACACCTTTAGAAGACACACTATGGCTGCTTAACGGGAAAGGTGAGGTGGGGTGATGCATAAAACAAGGGTTTGGAATTAGCTCAGACACCGCTCCATAAGCCAAATATGTAATAGACAAGGCCTACTCCCTGCTCAGTGAACTGGACTCAACACCCCCTAGTCACCGCACAAGAATATATCTGACTAGTATGAATCTGAAAACCTATGTATCGATATCTCTCTGCAAGTGAATCAAGAGGGTGTAAAGCGGCATAAACACAGCAGGGAAAAGCAGCCAAGCCCGATTCTAAACATAAATTACTTTAAAAAACCCACAAAACAAAGACAGTGAAAGAGAGAGAAATTCTTACAAAATCCGTTCAGGGTCTATGATGCAACCTGGATTGACCATATCAAGACCCACAGCTGGATGAGACATAAGCCTGGACATTCTTGGGGATGAGAGGGTTGGTGAGGTTGGGTGAGCAAATGCAGATACTTTAAAGTAACACTGCGGGGAACACACTCCATGGGTCTCAAATCTCCAGGTACAAGGGAATCTTCCTACATCAAAACATGCATGGGAAACCCAGAAGATGGTATGCCATGAGATCGGGAAAGGTTTCTAAAACGCACCTCATTTCTCCTCTCCTTGTGCTCGGGTTCGCCATTCCAGCCGCTTGACTAACCATCTCCCTACTTGGAGAATCAGCACCTTTAACCTCCTGATTGTACAGGTTGCAATTTGTCCTGAGGATGAACGGGAAGACGCGGAACCAACGAGAGACGAGCCCTAGGTGTTGGGACAGGCATAGGTCACTCCATTTTCCCATCAGGAAGAAGAATGAACCACAGGCTCAGCCTGCCCCCCAGAACCAAAATAGAGCCTGAAGCAATCCTGCGCTTTTGCGGCCAGCTCCCAAAAAAGCGAGGAGACAAATGGAGCTCAGGGGCACTGCAATTCACAAACGTGCAGAGTTATAAATGAGAACTCTCGTCCACAAATATATTGAGGGAAGGCAACGAAGAGGATTTGAAAGCAAGGCAGATTTGCAGGAAACAGATTTCAGGAGGTAGATTCGACTCGCCTTTAAAGCACATGAAAAGCGGCAAAACGTTGACAATGATGCCCTTGGCCAAAAAGGGCGTATGCGTTTTTTCCTGAATATATTCAGGAAAAAACGCATACGCCCTTTTTGGCCAACCAAGCAAGCCGGAAGGGCAAATCAGCGCTACAAAGAAGTCTCGCTTGCCCTCGGTCAAAAGGGCCATGCTGAACAAACAGTAAAAACCAGAAAAGCAGGACAGGCCATGGAGACCTGGGAGCCTTGCTACGCTGATGGGCGGGATGTAAATTGCCAACAGGCACTCTGGAGAAGAGTACGGTGTGTCCTGAAACAAGTAATAAACACAGCGTAGAGAGCATAGGGCACTTCCACTCAAGGGCGTATAAATTGGGAAAACTAAAAATCAACAAGACACAGGCACCCTAAAGTTTACGGCTGCTCTGTTTCCAAGAACCTCCGCTTCGGTACACCTTCAATATCCCAGGAAAGAGAAAAATGGATAAAGAAATGGTGGTACTTGGAACAATGGAATATCACTCAGCCATGAAATCAATGTCATAAGGCTAGTTCGCAGCATGATGAGTGGATTTAGGTACGATGACTCTAAGTGAAATAAGTCACACAGAAAAAGACACTTATCCTAAGATATCGCTTATAGAGGGAATGTCAAAATCGCTACACTTGAACTGAATTACAAAACAGAACAGAGTCACACCTTTAGAAGACACACTATGGCTGCTTAACGGGAAAGGTGAGGTGGGGTGATGCATAAAACAAGGGTTTGGAATTAGCTCAGACACCGCTCCATAAGCCAAATATGTAATAGACAAGGCCTACTCCCTGCTCAGTGAACTGGACTCAACACCCCCTAGTCACCGCACAAGAATATATCTGACTAGTATGAATCTGAAAACCTATGTATCGATATCTCTCTGCAAGTGAATCAAGAGGGTGTAAAGCGGCATAAACACAGCAGAGAAAAGCAGCCAAACCCCATTCTAAACATACATTACTTTAAAAAACCCACAAAACAAAGACAGTGAAAGAGAGAGAAATTCTTACAAAATCCGTTCAGGGTCTATGATGCAACCTGGATTGACCATATCAAGACCCACAGCTGGATGAGACATAAGGCTGGACACTCTTGGGGCTGAGAGGGTTGGTGAGGTTGGGTGAGCAAATGCAGATACTTTAAAGTAACACTGCGGGGAACACACACCATGGGTCTCAAATCTCCAGGTACAAGGGAATCTTCCTACATCAAAACATGCATGGGAAACCCAGAAGATGGTATGCCATGAGATCGGGAAAGGTTTCTAAAACGCACCTCATTTCTCCTCTCCTTGTGCTCGGGTTCGCCATTCCAGCCCCTTGACTAACCATCTCCCTACTTGGAGAATCAGCACCTTTAACCTCCTGATTGTACAGGTTGCAATTTGTCCTGAGGATGAACGGGAAGACGCGGAACCAACGAGAGACGAGCCCTAGGTGTTGGGACAGGCATAGGTCACTCCATTTTCCCATCAGGAAGAAGAATGAACCACAGGCTCAGCCTGCCCCCCAGAACCAAAATAGAGCCTGAAGCAATCCTGCGCTTTTGCGGCCAGCTCCCAAAAAAGCGAGGAGACAAATGGAGCTCAGGGGCACTGCAATTCACAAACGTGCAGAGTTATAAATGAGAACTCTCGTCCACAAATATATTGAGGGAAGGCAACGAAGAGGATTTGAAAGCAAGGCAGATTTGCAGGAAACAGATTTCAGGAGGTAGATTCGACTCGCCTTTAAAGCACATGAAAAGCGGCAAAACGTTGACAATGATGCCCTTGGCCAAAAAGGGCGTATGCGTTTTTTCCTGAATATATTCAGGAAAAAACGCATACGCCCTTTTTGGCCAACCAAGCAAGCCGGAAGGGCAAATCAGCGCTACAAAGAAGTCTCGCTTGCCCTCGGTCAAAAGGGCCATGCTGAACAAACAGTAAAAACCAGAAAAGCAGGACAGGCCATGGAGACCTGGGAGCCTTGCTACGCTGATGGGCGGGATGTAAATTGCCAACAGGCACTCTGGAGAAGAGTACGGTGTGTCCTGAAACAAGTAATAAACACAGCGTAGAGAGCATAGGGCACTTCCACTCAAGGGCGTATAAATTGGGAAAACTAAAAATCAACAAGACACAGGCACCCTAAAGTTTACGGCTGCTCTGTTTCCAAGAACCTCCACTTCGGTACACCTTCAATATCCCAGGAAAGAGAAAAATGGATAAAGAAATGGTGGTACTTGGCACAATGGAATATCACTCAGCCATGAAATCAATGTCATAAGGCTAGTTAGCAGCATGATGAGTGGATTTAGGTACGATGATTCTAAGTGAAATAAGTCACACAGAAAAAGACACTTATCCTAAGATATCGCTTATAGAGGGAATGTCAAAATCGCTACACTTGAACTGAATTACAAAACAGAACAGAGTCACACCTTTAGAAGACACACTATGGCTGCTTAACGGGAAAGGTGAGGTGGGGTGATGCATAAAACAAGGGTTTGAAATTAGCTCAGACACCGCTCCATAAGCCAAATATGTAATAGACAAGGCCTACTCCCTGCTCAGTGAACTGGACTCAACACCCCCTAGTCACCGCACAAGAATATATCTGACTAGTATGAATCTGAAAACCTATGTATCGATATCTCTCTGCAAGTGAATCAAGAGGGTGTAAAGCGGCATAAACACAGCAGGGAAAAGCAGCCAAACCCCATTCTAAACATACATTACTTTAAAATCCCACAAAGCAAAGACAGTGAAAGAGAGAGAAATTCTTACAAAATCCGTTCAGGGTCTCTGATGCAACCTGGATTGACCATATCTAGACCCACAGCTGGATGAGACATAAGGCTGGACACTCTTGGGGCTGAGAGGATTGGTGAGGTTGGGTGAGCAAATGCAGATACTTTAAAGTAATACCGCGGGGTACCCACCCCATGGGTCTCAAATCTCCAGGTACAAGGGAATCTTCCTACATCAAAACATGCATGGGAAACCCAGAAGATGGTATGCCGTGAGATCAGGAAAGGTTTCTAAAACGCACCTCATTTCTCCTCTCCTTGTGCTCGGATTCGCGATTCCAGCTGCTTGACTAACCATCTCCCTACTTGGAGAATCAGCACCTTTAACCTACTGTTTCGTCCAGGTTGCAATTTGTCCTGAGGATGAACGGGAAGACGGGGAACCAACGAAAGACTAGCCCTAGGTGTTGGGACAGGCACAGGTCACTCCATTTTCCCATCAGGAAGAAGAATGAACCACAGGCTCAGCCTGCCCCCCAGAACCAAAATAGGGCCTGAAGCAATCCTGCGCTTTTGCGGCCAGCTCCCAAAAAAGCGAGGAGACAAATGGAGCTCAGGGGCACTGCAATTCACAAACGTGCAGAGTTATAAATGAGAACTCTCATCCACAAATATATTGAGGGAAGGCAACGAAGAGGATTTGAAAGCAAGGCAGATTTGCAGGAAACAGATTTCAGGAGGTAGATTCGACTCGCCTTTAAAGCACATGAAAAGCGGCAAAACGTTGACAATGATGCCCTTGGCCAAAAAGGGCGTATGCGTTTTTTCCTGAATATATTCAGGAAAAAACGCATACGCCCTTTTTGGCCAACCAAGCAAGCCGGAAGGGCAAATCAGCGCTACAAAGAAGTCTCGCTTGCCCTCGGTCAAAAGGGCCATGCTGAACAAACAGTAAAAACCAGAAAAGCAGGACAGGCCATGGAGACATGGGAGCCTTGCTACGCTGATGGGCGGGATGTAAATTGCCAACAGGCACTCTGGAGAAGAGTACGGTGTGTCCTGAAACAAGTAATAAACACAGCGTAGAGAGCATAGGGCACTTCCACTCATGGGCGTATAAATTGGGAAAACTAAAAATCAACAAGACACAGGCAACCTAAAGTTTACGGCTGCTCTGTTTCCAAGAACCTCCACTTCGGTACACCTTCAATATCCCAGGAAAGAGAAAAATGGATAAAGAAATGGTGGTACTTGGCACAATGGAATATCACTCAGCCATGAAATCAATGTCATAAGGCTAGTTAGCAGCATGATGAGTGGATTTAGGTACGATGACTCTAAGTGAAATAAGTCACACAGAAAAAGACACTTATCCTAAGATATCGCTTATAGAGGGAATGTCAAAATCGCTACACTTGAACTGAATTACAAAACAGAACAGAGTCACACCTTTAGAAGACACACTATGGCTGCTTAACGGGAAAGGTGAGGTGGGGTGATGCATAAAACAAGGGTTTGGAATTAGCTCAGACACCGCTCCATAAGCCAAATATGTAATAGACAAGGCCTACTCCCTGCTCAGTGAACTGGACTCAACACCCCCTAGTCACCGCACAAGAATATATCTGACTAGTATGAATCTGAAAACCTATGTATCGATATCTCTCTGCAAGTGAATCAAGAGGGTGTAAAGCGGCATAAACACAGCAGGGAAAAGCAGCCAAACCCCATTCTAAACATACATTACTTTAAAAAACCCACAAAGCAAAGACAGTGAAAGAGAGAGAAATTCTTACAAAATCCGTTCAGGGTCTCTGATGCAACCTGGATTGACCATATCTAGACCCACAGCTGGATGAGACATAAGGCTGGACACTCTTGGGGCTGAGAGGATTGGTGAGGTTGGGTGAGCAAATGCAGATCCTTTAAAGTAATACCGCGGGGTACCCACCCCATGGGTCTCAAATCTCCAGGTACAAGGGCATCTTCCTACATCAAAACATGCATGGGAAACCCAGAAGATGGTATGCCGTGAGATCGGGAAAGGTTTCTAAAACGCACCTCATTTCTCCTCTCCTTGTGCTCGGGTTCGCCATTCCAGCCGCTTGACTAACCATCTCCCTACTTGGAGAATCAGCACCTTTAACCTCCTGATTGTACAGGTTGCAATTTGTCCTGAGGATGAACGGGAAGACGCGGAACCAACGAGAGACGAGCCCTAGGTGTTGGGACAGGCATAGGTCACTCCATTTTCCCATCAGGAAGAAGAATGAACCACAGGCTCAGCCTGCCCCCCAGAACCAAAATAGGGCCTGAAGCAATCCTGCGCTTTTGCGGCCAGCTCCCAAAAAAGCGAGGAGACAAATGGAGCTCAGGGGCACTGCAATTCACAAACGTGCAGAGTTATAAATGAGAACTCTCGTCCACAAATATATTGAGGGAAGGCAACGAAGAGGATTTGAAAGCAAGGCAGATTTGCAGGAAACAGATTTCAGGAGGTAGATTCGACTCGCCTTTAAAGCACATGAAAAGCGGCAAAACGTTGACAATGATGCCCTTGGCCAAAAAGGGCGTATGCGTTTTTTCCTGAATATATTCAGGAAAAAACGCATACGCCCTTTTTGGCCAACCAAGCAAGCCGGAAGGGCAAATCAGCGCTACAAAGAAGTCTCGCTTGCCCTCAGTCAAAAGGGCCATGCTGAACAAAGTGTAAAAACCAGAAAAGCAGGACAGGCCATGGAGACATGGGAGCCTTGCTACGCTGATGGGCGGGATGTAAATTGCCAACAGGCACTCTGGAGAAGAGTACGGTGTGGCCTGAAACAAGTAATAAACACAGCGTAGAGAGCATAGGGCACTTCCACTCAAGGGCGTATAAATTGGGAAAACTAAAAATCAACAAGACACAGGCACCCTAAAGTTTACGGCTGCTCTGTTTCCAAGAACCTCCACTTCGGTACACCTTCAATATCCCAGGAAAGAGAAAAATGGATAAAGAAATGGTGGTACTTCGCACAATGGAATATCACTCAGCCATGAAATCAATGTCATAAGGCTAGTTAGCAGCATGATGAGTGGATTTAGGTACGATGACTCTAAGTGAAATAAGTCACACAGAAAAAGACACTTATCCTAAGATATCGCTTATAGAGGGAATGTCAAAATCGCTACACTTGAACTGAATTACAAAACAGAACAGAGTCACACCTTTAGAAGACACACTATGGCTGCTTAACGGGAAAGGTGAGGTGGGGTGATGCATAAAACAAGGGTTTGGAATTAGCTCAGACACCGCTCCATAAGCCAAATATGTAATAGACAAGGCCTACTCCCTGCTCAGTGAACTGGACTCAACACCCCCTAGTCACCGCACAAGAATATATCTGACTAGTATGAATCTGAAAACCTATGTATCGATATCTCTCTGCAAGTGAATCAAGAGGGTGTAAAGCGGCATAAACACAGCAGGGAAAAGCAGCCAAGCCCGATTCTAAACATAAATTACTTTAAAAAACCCACAAAACAAAGACAGTGAAAGAGAGAGAAATTCTTACAAAATCCGTTCAGGGTCTATGATGCAACCTGGATTGACCATATCAAGACCCACAGCTGGATGAGACATAAGGCTGGACATTCTTGGGGCTGAGAGGGTTGGTGAGGTTGGGTGAGCAAATGCAGATACTTTAAAGTAACACTGCGGGGAACACACCCCATGGGTCTCAAATCTCCAGGTACAAGGGAATCTTCCTACATCAAAACATGCATGGGAAACCCAGAAGATGGTATGCCATGAGATCGGGAAAGGTTTCTAAAACGCACCTCATTTCTCCTCTCCTTGTGCTCGGGTTCGCCATTCCAGCCGCTTGACTAACCATCTCCCTACTTGGAGAATCAGCACCTTTAACCTCCTGATTGTACAGGTTGCAATTTGTCCTGAGGATGAACGGGAAGACGCGGAACCAACGAGAGACGAGCCCTAGGTGTTGGGACAGGCATAGGTCACTCCATTTTCCCATCAGGAAGAAGAATGAACCACAGGCTCAGCCTGCCCCCCAGAACCAAAATAGAGCCTGAAGCAATCCTGCGCTTTTGCGGCCAGCTCCCAAAAAAGCGAGGAGACAAATGGAGCTCAGGGGCACTGCAATTCACAAACGTGCAGAGTTATAAATGAGAACTCTCGTCCACAAATATATTGAGGGAAGGCAACGAAGAGGATTTGAAAGCAAGGCAGATTTGCAGGAAACAGATTTCAGGAGGTAGATTCGACTCGCCTTTAAAGCACATGAAAAGCGGCAAAACGTTGACAATGATGCCCTTGGCCAAAAAGGGCGTATGCGTTTTTTCCTGAATATATTCAGGAAAAAACGCATACGCCCTTTTTGGCCAACCAAGCAAGCCGGAAGGGCAAATCAGCGCTACAAAGAAGTCTCGCTTGCCCTCGGTCAAAAGGGCCATGCTGAACAAACAGTAAAAACCAGAAAAGCAGGACAGGCCATGGAGACCTGGGAGCCTTGCTACGCTGATGGGCGGGATGTAAATTGCCAACAGGCACTCTGGAGAAGAGTACGGTGTGTCCTGAAACAAGTAATAAACACAGCGTAGAGAGCATAGGGCACTTCCACTCAAGGGCGTATAAATTGGGAAAACTAAAAATCAACAAGACACAGGCACCCTAAAGTTTACGGCTGCTCTGTTTCCAAGAACCTCCACTTCGGTACACCTTCAATATCCCAGGAAAGAGAAAAATGGATAAAGAAATGGTGGTACTTGGCACAATGGAATATCACTCAGCCATGAAATCAATGTCATAAGGCTAGTTAGCAGCATGATGAGTGGATTTAGGTACGATGACTCTAAGTGAAATAAGTCACACAGAAAAAGACACTTATCCTAAGATATCGCTTATAGAGGGAATGTCAAAATCGCTACACTTGAACTGAATTACAAAACAGAACAGAGTCACACCTTTAGAAGACACACTATGGCTGCTTAACGGGAAAGGTGAGGTGGGGTGATTCATAAAACAAGGGTTTGGAAGTAGCTCAGAGACCGCTCCATAAGCCAAATATGTAATAGACAAGGCCTACTCCCTGCTCAGTGAACTGGACTCAACACACCCTAGTCAACACACAAGAATATATCTGACTAGTAAGAATCTGAAAACCTATGTATCGATATCTCTCTGCAAGTGAATCAAGAGGGTGTAAAGCGGCATCAACACAGCAGGGAAAAGCAGCCAAGCCCGATTCTAAACATAAATTACTTTAAAAACCCACAATACAAAGACAGTGAAAGAGAGAGAAATTCTTACAAAATCCGTTCAGGGTCTATGATGCAACCTGGATTGACCATATCAAGACCCACAGCTGGATGAGACATAAGGCTGGACACTCTTGGGGCTGAGAGGGTTGGTGAGGTTGGGTGAGCAAATGCAGATACTTTAAAGTAACACTGCGGGGAACACACCCCATGGGTCTCAAATCTCCAGGTACAAGGGAATCTTCCTACATCAAAACATGCATGGGAAACCCAGAAGATGGTATGCCATGAGATCGGGAAAGGTTTCTAAAACGCACCTCATTTCTCCTCTCCTTGTGCTCGGGTTCGCCATTCCAGCCGCTTGACTAACCATCTCCCTACTTGGAGAATCAGCACCTTAACCTCCTGATTGTACAGGTTGCAATTTGTCCTGAGGATGAACGGGAAGACGCGGAACCAACGAGAGACGAGCCCTAGGTGTTGGGACAGGCATAGGTCACTCCATTTTCCCATCAGGAAGAAGAATGAACCACAGGCTCAGCCTGCCCCCCAGAACCAAAATAGGGCCTGAAGCAATCCTGCGCTTTTGCGGCCAGCTCCCAAAAAAGCGAGGAGACAAATGGAGCTCAGGGGCACTGCAATTCACAAACGTGCAGAGTTATAAATGAGAACTCTCGTCCACAAATATATTGAGGGAAGGCAACGAAGAGGATTTGAAAGCAAGGCAGATTTGCAGGAAACAGATTTCAGGAGGTAGATTCGACTCGCCTTTAAAGCACATGAAAAGCGGCAAAACGTTGACAATGATGCCCTTGGCCAAAAAGGGCGTATGCGTTTTTTCCTGAATATATTCAGGAAAAAACGCATACGCCCTTTTTGGCCAACCAAGCAAGCCGGAAGGGCAAATCAGCGCTACAAAGAAGTCTCGCTTGCCCTCGGTCAAAAGGGCCATGCTGAACAAACAGTAAAAACCAGAAAAGCAGGACAGGCCATGGAGACATGAGAGCTTTGCTACGCTGATGGGCGGGATATAAATTGCCAACAGGCACTCTGGAGAAGAGTACGGTGTGTCCTGAAACAAGTAATAAACACAGCGTAGAGAGCATAGGGCACTTCCACTCATGGGCGTCTAAATTGGGAAAACTAAAAATCAACAAGACACAGGCACCCTAAAGTTTACGGCTGCTCTGTTTCCAAGAACCTCCGCTTCGGTACACCTTCAATATCCCAGGAAAGAGAAAAATGGATAAAGAAATGGTGGTACTTGGAACAATGGAATATCACTCAGCCATGAAATCAATGTCATAAGGCTAGTTCGCAGCATGATGAGTGGATTTAGGTACGATGACTCTAAGTGAAATAAGTCACACAGAAAAAGACACTTATCCTAAGATATCGCTTATAGAGGGAATGTCAAAATCGCTACACTTGAACTGAATTACAAAACAGAACAGAGTCACACCTTTAGAAGACACACTATGGCTGCTTAACGGGAAAGGTGAGGTGGGGTGATGCATAAAACAAGGGTTTGGAATTAGCTCAGACACCGCTCCATAAGCCAAATATGTAATAGACAAGGCCTACTCCCTGCTCAGTGAACTGGACTCAACACCCCCTAGTCACCGCACAAGAATATATCTGACTAGTATGAATCTGAAAACCTATGTATCGATATCTCTCTGCAAGTGAATCAAGAGGGTGTAAAGCGGCATAAACACAGCAGAGAAAAGCAGCCAAACCCCATTCTAAACATACATTACTTTAAAAAACCCACAAAGCAAAGACAGTGAAAGAGAGAGAAATTCTTACAAAATCCGTTCAGGGTCTATGATGCAACCTGGATTGACCATATCAAGACCCACAGCTGGATGAGACATAAGGCTGGACACTCTTGGGGCTGAGAGGGTTGGTGAGGTTGGGTGAGCAAATGCAGATACTTTAAAGTAACACTGCGGGGAACACACACCATGGGTCTCAAATCTCCAGGTACAAGGGAATCTTCCTACATCAAAACATGCATGGGAAACCCAGAAGATGGTATGCCATGAGATCGGGAAAGGTTTCTAAAACGCACCTCATTTCTCCTCTCCTTGTGCTCGGGTTCGCCATTCCAGCCCCTTGACTAACCATCTCCCTACTTGGAGAATCAGCACCTTTAACCCCCTGATTATACAGGTTGCAATTTGTCCTGAGGATGAACGGGAAGACGCGGAAGCCACGAGAGACGAGCCCTAGGTGTTGGGACAGGCATAGGTCACTCCATTTTCGCATCAGGAAGAAGAATGAACCACAGGCTCAGCCTGCCCCCCAGAACCAAAATAGGGCCTGAAGCAATCCTGCGCTTTTGCGGCCAGCTCCCAAAAAAGCGAGGAGACAAATGGAGCTCAGGGGCACTGCAATTCACAAACGTGCAGAGTTATAAATGAGAACTCTCGTCCACAAATATATTGAGGGAAGGCAACGAAGAGGATTTGAAAGCAAGGGAGATTTGCAGGAAACAGATTTCAGGAGGTAGATTCGACTCGCCTTTAAAGCACATGAAAAGCGGCAAAACGTTGACAATGATGCCCTTGGCCAAAAAGGGCGTATGCGTTTTTTCCTGAATATATTCAGGAAAAAACGCATACGCCCTTTTTGGCCAACCAAGCAAGCCGGAAGGGCAAATCAGCGCTACAAAGAAGTCTCGCTTGCCCTCGGTCAAAAGGGCCATGCTGAACAAACAGTAAAAACCAGAAAAGCAGGACAGGCCATGGAGACATGGGAGCCTTGCTACGCTGATGGGCGGGATGTAAATTGCCAACAGGCACTCTGGAGAAGAGTACGGTGTGTCCTGAAACAAGTAATAAACACAGCGTAGAGAGCATAGGGCACTTCCACTCAAGGGCGTATAAATTGGGAAAACTAAAAATCAACAAGACACAGGCACCCTAAAGTTTACGGCTGCTCTGTTTCCAAGAACCTCCACTTCGGTACACCTTCAATATCCCAGGAAAGAGAAAAATGGATAAAGAAATGGTGGTACTTGGCACAATGGAATATCACTCAGCCATGAAATCAATGTCATAAGGCTAGTTAGCAGCATGATGAGTGGATTTAGGTACGATGATTCTAAGTGAAATAAGTCACACAGAAAAAGACACTTATCCTAAGATATCGCTTATAGAGGGAATGTCAAAATCGCTACACTTGAACTGAATTACAAAACAGAACAGAGTCACACCTTTAGAAGACACACTATGGCTGCTTAACGGGAAAGGTGAGGTGGGGTGATGCATAAAACAAGGGTTTGAAATTAGCTCAGACACCGCTCCATAAGCCAAATATGTAATAGACAAGGCCTACTCCCTGCTCAGTGAACTGGACTCAACACCCCCTAGTCACCGCACAAGAATATATCTGACTAGTATGAATCTGAAAACCTATGTATCGATATCTCTCTGCAAGTGAATCAAGAGGGTGTAAAGCGGCATAAACACAGCAGGGAAAAGCAGCCAAACCCCATTCTAAACATACATTACTTTAAAATCCCACAAAGCAAAGACAGTGAAAGAGAGAGAAATTCTTACAAAATCCGTTCAGGGTCTCTGATGCAACCTGGATTGACCATATCTAGACCCACAGCTGGATGAGACATAAGGCTGGACACTCTTGGGGCTGAGAGGATTGGTGAGGTTGGGTGAGCAAATGCAGATACTTTAAAGTAATACCGCGGGGTACCCACCCCATGGGTCTCAAATCTCCAGGTACAAGGGAATCTTCCTACATCAAAACATGCATGGGAAACCCAGAAGATGGTATGCCGTGTGATCGGGAAAGGTTTCTAAAACGCACCTCATTTCTCCTCTCCTTGTGCTCGGATTCGCGATTCCAGCTGCTTGACTAACCATCTCCCTACTTGGAGAATCAGCACCTTTAACCTACTGTTTCGTCCAGGTTGCAATTTGTCCTGAGGATGAACGGGAAGACGGGGAACCAACGAAAGACTAGCCCTAGGTGTTGGGACAGGCACAGGTCACTCCATTTTCCCATCAGGAAGAAGAATGAACCACAGGCTCAGCCTGCCCCCCAGAACCAAAATAGGGCCTGAAGCAATCCTGCGCTTTTGCGGCCAGCTCCCAAAAAAGCGAGGAGACAAATGGAGCTCAGGGGCACTGCAATTCACAAACGTGCAGAGTTATAAATGAGAACTCTCGTCCACAAATATATTGAGGGAAGGCAACGAAGAGGATTTGAAAGCAAGGCAGATTTGCAGGAAACAGATTTCAGGAGGTAGATTCGACTCGCCTTTAAAGCACATGAAAAGCGGCAAAACGTTGACAATGATGCCCTTGGCCAAAAAGGGCGTATGCGTTTTTTCCTGAATATATTCAGGAAAAAACGCATACGCCCTTTTTGGCCAACCAAGCAAGCCGGAAGGGCAAATCAGCGCTACAAAGAAGTCTCGCTTGCCCTCGGTCAAAAGGGCCATGCTGAACAAAGTGTAAAAACCAGAAAAGCAGGACAGGCCATGGAGACATGGGAGCCTTGCTACGCTGATGGGCGGGATGTAAATTGCCAACAGGCACTCTGGACAAGAGTACGGTGTGTCCTGAAACAAGTAATAAACACAGCGTTGAGAGCATAGGGCACTTCCACTCATGGGCGTATAAATTGGGAAAACTAAAAATCAACAAGACACAGGCACCCTAAAGTTTACGGCTGCTCTGTTTCCAAGAACCTCCACTTCGGTACACCTTCAATATCCCAGGAAAGAGAAAAATGGATAAAGAAATGGTGGTACTTGGCACAGTGGAATATCACTCAGCCATGAAATCAATGTCATAAGGCTAGTTAGCAGCATGATGAGTGGATTTAGGTACGATGACTCTAAGTGAAATAAGTCACACAGAAAAAGACACTTATCCTAAGATATCGCTTATAGAGGGAATGTCAAAATCGCTACACTTGAACTGAATTACAAAACAGAACAGAGTCACACCTTTAGAAGACACACTATGGCTGCTTAACGGGAAAGGTGAGGTGGGGTGATGCATAAAACAAGGGTTTGAAATTAGCTCAGAGACCGCTCCATAAGCCAAATATGTAATAGACAAGGCCTACTCCCTGCTCAGTGAACTGGACTCAACACACCCTAGTCACCACACAAGAATATATCTGACTAGTAAGAATCTGAAAACCTATGTATCAATATCTCTCTGCAAGTGAATCAAGAGGGTGTAAAGCAGCATCAACACAGCAGGGAAAAGCAGCCAAGCCCGATTCTAAACATAAATTACTTTAAAAAACCCACAAAACAAAGACAGTGAAAGAGAGAGAAATTCTTACAAAATCCGTTCAGGGTCTATGATGCAACCTGGATTGACCATATCAAGACCCACAGCTGGATGAGACATAAGGCTGGACACTCTTGGGGCTGAGAGGGTTGGTGAGGTTGGGTGAGCAAATGCAGATACTTTAAAGTAACACTGCGGGGAACACACCCCATGGGTCTCAAATCTCCAGGTACAAGGGAATCTTCCTACATCAAAACATGCATGGGAAACCCAGAAGATGGTATGCCATGAGATCGGGAAAGGTTTCTAAAACGCACCTCATTTCTCCTCTCCTTGTGCTCGTGTTCGCCATTCCAGCCGCTTGACTAACCATCTCCCTACTTGGAGAATCAGCACCTTTAACCTCCTGATTGTACAGGTTGCAATTTGTCCTGAGGATGAACGGGAAGACGCGGAACCAACGAGAGACGAGCCCTAGGTGTTGGGACAGGCATAGGTCACTCCATTTTCCCATCAGGAAGAAGAATGAACCACAGGCTCAGCCTGCCCCCTAGAACCAAAATAGGGCCTGAAGCAATCCTGCGCTTTTGCGGCCAGCTCCCAAAAAAGCGAGGAGACAAATGGAGCTCAGGGGCACTGCAATTCACAAACGTGCAGAGTTATAAATGAGAACTCTCGTCCACAAATATATTGAGGGAAGGCAACGAAGAGGATTTGAAAGCAAGGCAGATTTGCAGGAAACAGATTTCAGGAGGTAGATTCGACTCGCCTTTAAAGCACATGAAAAGCGGCAAAACGTTGACAATGATGCCCTTGGCCAAAAAGGGCGTATGCGTTTTTTCCTGAATATATTCAGGAAAAAACGCATACGCCCTTTTTGGCCAACCAAGCAAGCCGGAAGGGCAAATCAGCGCTACAAAGAAGTCTCGCTTGCCCTCGGTCAAAAGGGTCATGCTGAACAAACAGTAAAAACCAGAAAAGCAGGACAGGCCATGGAGACATGGGAGCCTTGCTACGCTGATGGGCGGGATGTAAATTGCCAACAGGCACTCTGGAGAAGAGTACGGTGTGTCCTGAAACAAGTAATAAACACAGCGTAGAGAGCATAGGGCACTTCCATTCATGGGCGTATAAATTGGGAAAACTAAAAATCAACAAGACACAGGCACCCTAAAGTTTACGGCTGCTCTGTTTCCAAGAACCTCCACTTCGGTACACCTTCAATATCCCAGGAAAGAGAAAAATGGATAAAGAAATGGTGGTACTTGGCACAATGGAATATCATTCAGCCATGAAATCAATGTCATAAGGCTAGTTAGCAGCATGATGAGTGGATTTAGGTACGATGACTCTAAGTGAAATAAGTCACACAGAAAAAGACACTTATCCTAAGATATCGCTTATAGAGGGAATGTCAAAATCGCTACACTTGAACTGAATTACAAAACAGAACAGAGTCACACCTTTAGAAGACACACTATGGCTGCTTAACGGGAAAGGTGAGGTGGGGTGATGCATAAAACAAGGGTTTGAAATTAGCTCAGACACCGCTCCATAAGCCAAATATGTAATAGACAAGGCCTACTCCCTGCTCAGTGAACTGGACTCAACACCCCCTAGTCACCGCACAAGAATATATCTGACTAGTATGAATCTGAAAACCTATGTATCGATATCTCTCTGCAAGTGAATCAAGAGGGTGTAAAGCGGCATAAACACAGCAGGGAAAAGCAGCCAAACCCCATTCTAAACATACATTACTTTAAAAAACCCACAAAGCAAAGACAGTGAAAGAGAGAGAAATTCTTACAAAATCCGTTCAGGGTCTCTGATGCAACCTGGATTGACCATATCTAGACCCACAGCTGGATGAGACATAAGGCTGGACACTCTTGGGGCTGAGAGGATTGGTGAGGTTGGGTGAGCAAATGCAGATACTTTAAAGTAATACCGCGGGGTACCCACCCAATGGGTCTCAAATCTCCAGGTACAAGGGAAACTTCCTACATCAAAACATGCATGGGAAACCCAGAAGATGGTATGCCGTGAGATCGGGAAAGGTTTCTAAAACGCACCTCATTTCTCCTCTCCTTGTGCTCGGATTCGCGATTCCAGCCGCTTGACTAACCATCTCCCTACTTGGAGAATCAGCACCTTTAACCTACTGTTTCGTCCAGGTTGCAATTTGTCCTGAGGATGAACGGGAAGACGGGGAACCAACGAAAGACTAGCCCTAGGTGTTGGGACAGGCACAGGTCACTCCATTTTCCCATCAGGAAGAAGAATGAACCACAGGCTCAGCCTGCCCCCCAGAACCAAAATAGGGCCTGAAGCAATCCTGCGCTTTTGCGGCCAGCTCCCAAAAAAGCGAGGAGACAAATGGAGCTCAGGGGCACTGCAATTCACAAACGTGCAGAGTTATAAATGAGAACTCTCGTCCACAAATATATTGAGGGAAGGCAACGAAGAGGATTTGAAAGCAAGGCAGATTTGCAGGAAACAGATTTCAGGAGGTAGATTCGACTCGCCTTTAAAGCACATGAAAAGCGGCAAAACGTTGACAATGATGCCCTTGGCCAAAAAGGGCGTATGCGTTTTTTCCTGAATATATTCAGGAAAAAACGCATACGCCCTTTTTGGCCATCCAACCAAGCCGGAAGGGCAAATCAGCGCTACAAAGATGTCTCGCTTGCCCTCGGTCAAAAGGGCCATGCTGAACAAACAGTAAAAACCAGAAAAGCAGGACAGGCCATGGAGACATGGGAGCCTTGCTACGCTGATGGGCGGGATGTAAATTGCCAACAGGCACTCTGGAGAAGAGTACGGTGTGTCCTGAAACAAGTAATAAACACAGCGTAGAGAGCATAGGGCACTTCCACTCATGGGCGTATAAATTGGGAAAACTAAAAATCAACAAGACACAGGCACCCTAAAGTTTACGGCTGCTCTGTTTCCAAGAACCTCCACTTCGGTACACCTTCAATATCCCAGGAAAGAGAAAAATGGATAAAGAAATGGTGGTACTTGGCACAATGGAATATCACTCAGCCATGAAATCAATGTCATAAGGCTAGTTAGCAGCATGATGAGTGGATTTAGGTACGATGACTCTAAGTGAAATAAGTCACACAGAAAAAGACACTTATCCTAAGATATCGCTTATAGAGGGAATGTCAAAATCGCTACACTTGAACTGAATTACAAAACAGAACAGAGTCACACCTTTAGAAGACACACTATGGCTGCTTAACGGGAAAGGTGAGGTGGGGTGATGCATAAAACAAGGGTTTGAAATTAGCTCAGACACCGCTCCATAAGCCAAATATGTAATAGACAAGGCCTACTCCCTGCTCAGTGAACTGGACTCAACACCCCCTAGTCACCGCACAAGAATATATCCGACTAGTATGAATCTGAAAACCTATGTATCGATATCTCTCTGCAAGTGAATCAAGAGGGTGTAAAGCGGCATAAACACAGCAGGGAAAAGCAGCCAAACCCCATTCTAAACATACATTACTTTAAAAAACCCACAAAGCAAAGACAGTGAAAGAGAGAGAAATTCTTACAAAATCCGTTCAGGGTCTCTGATGCAACCTGGATTGACCATATCTAGACCCACAGCTGGATGAGACATAAGGCTGGACACTCTTGGGGCTGAGAGGATTGGTGAGGTTGGGTGAGCAAATGCAGATCCTTTAAAGTAATACCGCGGGGTACCCACCCCATGGGTCTCAAATCTCCAGGTACAAGGGAATCTTCCTACATCAAAACATGCATGGGAAACCCAGAAGATGGTATGCCGTGAGATCGGGAAAGGTTTCTAAAACGCACCTCATTTCTCCTCTCCTTGTGCTCGGATTCGCGATTCCAGCCGCTTGACTAACCATCTCCCTACTTGGAGAATCAGCACCTTTAACCTACTGTTTCGTCCAGGTTGCAATTTGTCCTGAGGATGAACGGGAAGACGGGGAACCAACGAAAGACTAGCCCTAGGTGTTGGGACAGGCACAGGTCACTCCATTTTCCCATCAGGAAGAAGAATGAACCACAGGCTCAGCCTGCCCCCCAAACCAAAATAGGGCCTGAAGCAATCCTGCGCTTTTGCGGCCAGCTCCCAAAAAAGCGAGGAGACAAATGGAGCTCAGGGGCACTGCAATTCACAAACGTGCAGAGTTATAAATGAGAACTCTCGTCCACAAATATATTGAGGGAAGGCAACGAAGAGGATTTGAAAGCAAGGCAGATTTGCAGGAAACAGATTTCAGGAGGTAGATTCGACTCGCCTTTAAAGCACATGAAAAGCGGCAAAACGTTGACAATGATGCCCTTGGCCAAAAAGGGCGTATGCGTTTTTTCCTGAATATATTCAGGAAAAAACGCATACGCCCTTTTTGGCCAACCAAGCAAGCCGGAAGGGCAAATCAGCGCTACAAAGATGTCTCGCTTGCCCTCGGTCAAAAGGGCCATGCTGAACAAACAGTAAAAACCAGAAAAGCAGGACAGGCCATGGAGACATGGGAGCCTTGCTACGCTGATGGGCGGGATGTAAATTGCCAACAGGCACTCTGGAGAAGAGTACGGTGTGTCCTGAAACAAGTAATAAACACAGCGTAGAGAGCATAGGGCACTTCCACTCATGGGCGTATAAATTGGGAAAACTAAAAATCAACAAGACACAGGCACCCTAAAGTTTACGGCTGCTCTGTTTCCAAGAACCTCCACTTCGGTACACCTTCAATATCCCAGGAAAGAGAAAAATGGATAAAGAAATGGTGGTACTTGGCACAATGGAATATCACTCAGCCATGAAATCAATGTCATAAGGCTAGTTAGCAGCATGATGAGTGGATTTAGGTACGATGACTCTAAGTGAAATAAGTCACACAGAAAAAGACACTTATCCTAAGATATCGCTTATAGAGGGAATGTCAAAATCGCTACACTTGAACTGAATTACAAAACAGAACAGAGTCACACCTTTAGAAGACACACTATGGCTGCTTAACGGGAAAGGTGAGGTGGGGTGATGCATAAAACAAGGGTTTGGAATTAGCTCAGACACCGCTCCATAAGCCAAATATGTAATAGACAAGGCCTACTCCCTGCTCAGTGAACTGGACTCAACACCCCCTAGTCACCGCACAAGAATATATCTGACTAGTATGAATCTGAAAACCTATGTATCGATATCTCTCTGCAAGTGAATCAAGAGGGTGTAAAGCGGCATAAACACAGCAGGGAAAAGCAGCCAAACCCCATTCTAAACATACATTACTTTAAAAAACCCACAAAGCAAAGACAGTGAAAGAGAGAGAAATTCTTACAAAATCCGTTCAGGGTCTCTGATGCAACCTGGATTGACCATATCTAGACCCACAGCTGGATGAGACATAAGGCTGGACACTCTTCGGGCTGAGAGGATTGGTGAGGTTGGGTGAGCAAATGCAGATCCTTTAAAGTAATACCGCGGGGTACCCACCCCATGGGTCTCAAATCTCCAGGTACAAGGGAATCTTCCTACATCAAAACATGCATGGGAAACCCAGAAGATGGTATGCCGTGAGATCGGGAAAGGTTTCTAAAACGCACCTCATTTCTCCTCTCCTTGTGCTCGGATTCGCGATTCCAGCCGCTTGACTAACCATCTCCCTACTTGGAGAATCAGCACCTTTAACCTACTGTTTCGTCCAGGTTGCAATTTGTCCTGAGGATGAACGGGAAGACGGGGAACCAACGAAAGACTAGCCCTAGGTGTTGGGACAGGCACAGGTCACTCCATTTTCCCATCAGGAAGAAGAATGAACCACAAGCTCAGCCTGCCCCCCAGAACCAAAATAGGGCCTGAAGCAATCCTGCGCTTTTGCGGCCAGCTCCCAAAAAAGCGAGGAGACAAATGGAGCTCAGGGGCACTGCAATTCACAAACGTGCAGAGTTATAAATGAGAACTCTCGTCCACAAATATATTGAGGGAAGGCAACGAAGAGGATTTGAAAGCAAGGCAGATTTGCAGGAAACAGATTTCAGGAGGTAGATTCGACTCGCCTTTAAAGCACATGAAAAGCGGCAAAACGTTGACAATGATGCCCTTGGCCAAAAAGGGCGTATGCGTTTTTTCCTGAATATATTCAGGAAAAAACGCATACGCCCTTTTTGGCCAACCAAGCAAGCCGGAAGGGCAAATCAGCGCTACAAAGAAGTCTCGCTTGCCCTCGGTCAAAAGGGCCATGCTGAACAAAGTGTAAAAACCAGAAAAGCAGGACAGGCCATGGAGACATGGAAGCCTTGCTACGCTGATGGGCGGGATGTAAATTGCCAACAGGCACTCTGGAGAAGAGTACGGTGTGTCCTGAAACAAGTAATAAACACAGCGTAGAGAGCATAGGGCACTTCCACTCATGGGCGTATAAATTGGGAAAACTAAAAATCAACAAGACACAGGCACCCTAAAGTTTACGGCTGCTCTGTTTCCAAGAACCTCCACTTCGGTACACCTTCAATATCCCAGGAAAGAGAAAAATGGATAAAGAAATGGTGGTACTTGGCACAATGGAATATCACTCAGCCATGAAATCAATGTCATAAGGCTAGTTAGCAGCATGATGAGTGGATTTAGGTACGATGACTCTAAGTGAAATAAGTCACACAGAAAAAGACACTTATCCTAAGATATCGCTTATAGAGGGAATGTCAAAATCGCTACACTTGAACTGAATTACAAAACAGAACAGAGTCACACCTTTAGAAGACACACTATGGCTGCTTAACGGGAAAGGTGAGGTGGGGTGATGCATAAAACAAGGGTTTGGAATTAGCTCAGACACCGCTCCATAAGCCAAATATGTAATAGACAAGGCCTACTCCCTGCTCAGTGAACTGGACTCAACACCCCCTAGTCACCGCACAAGAATATATCTGACTAGTATGAATCTGAAAACCTATGTATCGATATCTCTCTGCAAGTGAATCAAGAGGGTGTAAAGCGGCATAAACACAGCAGGGAAAAGCAGCCAAACCCCATTCTAAACATACATTACTTTAAAAAACCCACAAAGCAAAGACAGTGAAAGAGAGAGAAATTCTTACAAAATCCGTTCAGGGTCTCTGATGCAACCTGGATTGACCATATCTAGACCCACAGCTGGATGAGACATAAGGCTGGACACTCTTGGGGCTGAGAGGATTGGTGAGGTTGGGTGAGCAAATGCAGATACTTTAAAGTAACACTGCGGGGAACACACCCCATGGGTCTCAAATCTCCAGGTACAAGGGAATCTTCCTACATCAAAACATGCATGGGAAACCCAGAAGATGGTATGCCATGAGATCGGGAAAGGTTTCTAAAACGCACCTCATTTCTCCTCTCCTTGTGCTCGGGTTCGCCATTCCAGCCGCTTGACTAACCATCTCCCTACTTGGAGAATCAGCACCTTTAACCTCCTGATTGTACAGGTTGCAATTTGTCCTGAGGATGAACGGGAAGACGCGGAACCAACGAGAGACGAGCCCTAGGTGTTGGGACAGGCATAGGTCACTCCATTTTCCCATCAGGAAGAAGAATGAACCACAGGCTCAGCCTGCCCCCCAGAACCAAAATAGGGCCTGAAGCAATCCTGCGCTTTTGCGGCCAGCTCCCAAAAAAGCGAGGAGACAAATGGAGCTCAGGGGCACTGCAATTCACAAACGTGCAGAGTTATAAATGAGAACTCTCGTCCACAAATATATTGAGGGAAGGCAACGAAGAGGATTTGAAAGCAAGGCAGATTTGCAGGAAACAGATTTCAGGAGGTAGATTCGACTCGCCTTTAAAGCACATGAAAAGCGGCAAAACGTTGACAATGATGCCCTTGGCCAAAAAGGGCGTATGCGTTTTTTCCTGAATATATTCAGGAAAAAACGCATACGCCCTTTTTGGCCAACCAAGCAAGCCGGAAGGGCAAATCAGCGCTACAAAGAAGTCTCGCTTGCCCTCGGTCAAAAGGGCCATGCTGAACAAACAGTAAAAACCAGAAAAGCAGGACAGGCCATGGAGACATGGGAGCCTTGCTACGCTGATGGGCGGGATATAAATTGCCAACAGGCACTCTGGAGAAGAGTACGGTGTGTCCTGAAACAAGTAATAAACACAGCGTAGAGAGCATAGGGCACTTCCACTCATGGGTGTATAAATTGGGAAAACTAAAAATCAACAAGACACAGGCACCCTAAAGTTTACGGCTGCTCTGTTTCCATGAACCTCCGCTTCGGTACACCTTCAATATCCCAGGAAAGAGAAAAATGGATAAAGAAATGGTGGTACTTGGCACAATGGAATATCACTCAGCCATGAAATCAATGTCATAAGGCTAGTTAGCAGCATGATGAGTGGATTTAGGTACGATGACTCTAAGTGAAATAAGTCACACAGAAAAAGACACTTATCCTAAGATATCGCTTATAGAGGGAATGTCAAAATCGCTACACTTGAACTGAATTACAAAACAGAACAAGGTCACACCTTTAGAAGACACACTATGGCTGCTTAACGGGAAAGGTGAGGTGGGGTGATGCATATAACAAGGGTTTGGAATTAGCTCAGACACCGCTCCATAAGCCAAATATGTAATAGACAAGGCCTACTTCCTGCTCAGTGAACTGGACTCAACACCCCCTAGTCACCGCCCAAGAATATATCTGACTAGTATGAATCTGAAAACCAATGTATCGATATCTCTCTGCAAGTGAATCAAGAGGGTGTAAAGCGGCATAAACACAGCAGGGAAAAGCAGCCAAACCCCATTCTAAACATACATTACTTTAAAAAACCCACAAAGCAAAGACAGTGAAAGAGAGAGAAATTCTTACAAAATCCGTTCAGGGTCTCTGATGCAACCTGGATTGACCATATCTAGACCCACAGCTGGATGAGACATAAGGCTGGACACTCTTGGGGCTGAGAGGATTGGTGAGGTTGGGTGAGCAAATGCAGATACTTTAAAGTAATACCGCGGGGTACCCACCCCATGGGTCTCAAATCTCCAGGTACAAGGGAATCTTCCTACATCAAAACATGCATGGGAAACCCAGAAGATGGTATGCCGTGAGATCGGGAAAGGTTTCTAAAACGCACCTCATTTCTCCTCTCCTTGTGCTCGGGTTCGCCATTCCAGCCGCTTGACTAACCATCTCCCTACCTGGAGAATCAGCACCTTTAACCTACTGTTTCGTCCAGGTTGCAATTTGTCCTGAGGATGAACGGGAAGACGGGGAACCAACGAAAGACTAGCCCTAGGTGTTGGGACAGGCACAGGTCACTCCATTTTCCCATCAGGAAGAAGAATGAACCACAGGCTCAGCCTGCCCCCCAGAACCAAAATAGGGCCTGAAGCAATCCTGAGCTTTTGCGGCCAGCTCCCAAAAAAGCGAGGAGACAAATGGAGCTCAGGGGCACTGCAATTCACAAACGTGCAGAGTTATAAATGAGAACTCTCGTCCACAAATATATTGAGGGAAGGCAACGAAGAGGATTTGAAAGCAAGGCAGATTTGCAGGAAACAGATTTCAGGAGGTAGATTCGACTCGCCTTTAAAGCACATGAAAAGCGGCAAAACGTTGACAATGATGCCCTTGGCCAAAAAGGGCGTATGCGTTTTTTCCTGAATATATTCAGGAAAAAACGCATACGCCCTTTTTGGCCAACCAAGCAAGCCGGAAGGGCAAATCAGCGCTACAAAGAAGTCTCGATTGCCCTCGGTCAAAAGGGCCATGCTGAACAAACTGTAAAAACCAGAAAAGCAGGACAGGCCATGGAGACATGGAAGCCTTGCTACGCTGATGGGCGGGATGTAAATTGCCAACAGGCACTCTGGAGAAGAGTACGGTGTGTCCTGAAACAAGTAATAAACACAGCGTTGAGAGCATAGGGCACTTCCACTCATGGGTGTATAAATTGGGAAAACTAAAAATCAACAAGACACAGGCACCCTAAAGTTTACGGCTGCTCTGTTTCCAAGAACCTCCACTTCGGTACACCTTCAATATCCCAGCAAAGAGAAAAATGGATAAAGAAATGGTGGTACTTGGCACAATGGAATATCACTCAGCCATGAAATCAATGTCATAAGGCTAGTTAGCAGCATGATGAGTGGATTTAGATACGATGATTCTAAGTGAAATAAGTCACACAGAAAAAGACACTTATCCTAAGATATCGCTTATAGAGGGAATGTCAAAATCGCTACACTTGAACTGAATTACAAAACAGAACAGAGTCACACCTTTAGAAGACACACTATGGCTGCTTAACGGGAAAGGTGAGGTGGGGTGATGCATAAAACAAGGGTTTGAAATTAGCTCAGACACCGCTCCATAAGCCAAATATGTAATAGACAAGGCCTACTTCCTGCTCAGTGAACTGGACTCAACACCCCCTAGTCACCACACAAGAATATATCTGACTAGTAAGAATCTGAAAACCTATGTATCGATATCTCTCTGCAAGTGAATCAAGAGGGTGTAAAGCGGCATCAACACAGCAGGGAAAAGCAGCCAAGCCCGATTCTAAACATAAATTACTTTAAAAAACCCACAAAACAAAGACAGTGAAAGAGTGAGAAATTCTTACAAAATCCGTTCAGGGTCTATGATGCAACCTGGATTGACCATATCAAGACCCACAGCTGGATGAGACATAAGGCTGGACATTCTTGGGGCTGAGAGGGTTGGTGAGGTTGGGTGAGCAAATGCAGATACTTTAAAGTAACACTGCGGGGAACACACCCCATGGGTCTCAAATCTCCAGGTACAAGGGAATCTTCCTACATCAAAACATGCATGGGAAACCCAGAAGATGGTATGCCATGAGATCGGGAAAGGTTTCTAAAACGCACCTCATTTCTCCTCTCCTTGTGCTCGGGTTCGCCATTCCAGCCGCTTGACTAACCATCTCCCTACTTGGAGAATCAGCACCTTTAACCTCCTGATTGTACAGGTTGCAATTTGTCCTGAGGATGAACGGGAAGACGCGGAACCAACGAGAGACGAGCCCTAGGTGTTGGGACAGGCATAGGTCACTCCATTTTCCCATCAGGAAGAAGAATGAACCACAGGCTCAGCCTGCCCCCCAGAACCAAAATAGGGCCTGAAGCAATCCTGCGCTTTTGCGGCCAGCTCCCAAAAAAGCGAGGAGACAAATGGAGCTCAGGGGCACTGCAATTCACAAACGTGCAGAGTTATAAATGAGAACTCTCGTCCACAAATATATTGAGGGAAGGCAACGAAGAGGATTTGAAAGCAAGGCAGATTTGCAGGAAACAGATTTCAGGAGGTAGATTCGACTCGCCTTTAAAGCACATGAAAAGCGGCAAAACGTTGACAATGATGCCCTTGGCCAAAAAGGGCGTATGCGTTTTTTCCTGAATATATTCAGGAAAAAACGCATACGCCCATTTTGGCCAACCAAGCAAGCCGGAAGGGCAAATCAGCGCTACAAAGAAGTCTCGCTTGCCCTCGGTCAAAAGGGCCATGCTGAACAAACAGTAAAAACCAGAAAAGCAGGACAGGCCATGGAGACATGGGAGCCTTGCTACGCTGATGGGCGGGATGTAAATTGCCAACAGGCACTCTGGAGAAGAGTACGGTGTGTCCTGAAACAAGTAATAAACACAGCGTAGAGAGCATAGGGCACTTCCACTCATGGGCGTATAAATTGGGAAAACTAAAAATCAACAAGACACAGGCACCCTAAAGTTTACGGCTGCTCTGTTTCCAAGAACCTCCACTTCGGTACACCTTCAATATCCCAGGAAAGAGAAAAATGGATAAAGAAATGGTGGTACTTGGCACAATGGAATATCACTCAGCCATGAAATCAATGTCATAAGGCTAGTTAGCAGCATGATGAGTGGATTTAGATACGATGATTCTAAGTGAAATAAGTCACACAGAAAAAGACACTTATCCTAAGATATCGCTTATAGAGGGAATGTCAAAATCGCTACACTTGAACTGAATTACAAAACAGAACAGAGTCACACCTTTAGAAGACACACTATGGCTGCTTAACGGGAAAGGTGAGGTGGGGTGATGCATAAAACAAGGGTTTGAAATTAGCTCAGACACCGCTCCATAAGCCAAATATGTAATAGACAAGGCCTACTTCCTGCTCAGTGAACTGGACTCAACACCCCCTAGTCACCACACAAGAATATATCTGACTAGTAAGAATCTGAAAACCTATGTATCGATATCTCTCTGCAAGTGAATCAAGAGGGTGTAAAGCGGCATCAACACAGCAGGGAAAAGCAGCCAAGCCCGATTCTAAACATAAATTACTTTAAAAAACCCACAAAACAAAGACAGTGAAAGAGAGAGAAATTCTTACAAAATCCGTTCAGGGTCTATGATGCAACCTGGATTGACCATATCAAGACCCACAGCTGGATGAGACATAAGGCTGGACATTCTTGGGGCTGAGAGGGTTGGTGAGGTTGGGTGAGCAAATGCAGATACTTTAAAGTAACACTGCGGGGAACACACCCCATGGGTCTCAAATCTCCAGGTACAAGGGAATCTTCCTACATCAAAACATGCATGGGAAACCCAGAAGATGGTATGCCATGAGATCGGGAAAGGTTTCTAAAACGCACCTCATTTCTCCTCTCCTTGTGCTCGGGTTCGCCATTCCAGCCGCTTGACTAACCATCTCCCTACTTGGAGAATCAGCACCTTTAACCTCCTGATTGTACAGGTTGCAATTTGTCCTGAGGATGAACGGGAAGACGCGGAACCAACGAGAGACGAGCCCTAGGTGTTGGGACAGGCATAGGTCACTCCATTTTCCCATCAGGAAGAAGAATGAACCACAGGCTCAGCCTGCCCCCCAGAACCAAAATAGGGCCTGAAGCAATCCTGCGCTTTTGCGGCCAGCTCCCAAAAAAGCGAGGAGACAAATGGAGCTCAGGGGCACTGCAATTCACAAACGTGCAGAGTTATAAATGAGAACTCTCGTCCACAAATATATTGAGGGAAGGCAACGAAGAGGATTTGAAAGCAAGGCAGATTTGCAGGAAACAGATTTCAGGAGGTAGATTCGACTCGCCTTTAAAGCACATGAAAAGCGGCAAAACGTTGACAATGATGCCCTTGGCCAAAAAGGGCGTATGCGTTTTTTCCTGAATATATTCAGGAAAAAACGCATACGCCCTTTTTGGCCAACCAAGCAAGCCGGAAGGGCAAATCAGTGCTACAAAGAAGTCTCGCTTGCCCTCGGTCAAAAGGGCCATGCTGAACAAAGTGTAAAAACCAGAAAAGCAGGACAGGCCATGGAGACATGGGAGCCTTGCTACGCTGATGGGCGGGATGTAAATTGCCAACAGGCACTCTGGAGAAGAGTACGGTGTGTCCTGAAACAAGTAATAAACACAGCGTAGAGAGCATAGGGCACTTCCACTCAAGGGCGTATAAATTGGGAAAACTAAAAATCAACAAGACACAGGCACCCTAAAGTTTACGGCTGCTCTGTTTCCAAGAACCTCCACTTCGGTACACCTTCAATATCCCAGGAAAGAGAAAAATGGATAAAGAAATGGTGGTACTTGGCACAATGGAATATCACTCAGCCATGAAATCAATGTCATAAGGCTAGTTAGCAGCATGATGAGTGGATTTAGGTACGATGACTCTAAGTGAAATAAGTCACACAGAAAAAGACACTTATCCTAAGATATCGCTTATAGAGGGAATGTCAAAATCGCTACACTTGAACTGAATTACAAAACAGAACAGAGTCACACCTTTAGAAGACACACTATGGCTGCTTAACGGGAAAGGTGAGGTGGGGTGATGCATAAAACAAGGGTTTGGAATTAGCTCAGACACCGCTCCATAAGCCAAATATGTAATAGACAAGGCCTACTCCCTGCTCAGTGAACTGGACTCAACACCCCCTAGTCACCGCACAAGAATATATCTGACTAGTATGAATCTGAAAACCTATGTATCGATATCTCTCTGCAAGTGAATCAAGAGGGTGTAAAGCGGCATAAACACAGCAGGGAAAAGCAGCCAAACCCCATTCTAAACATACATTACTTTAAAAAACCCACAAAGCAAAGACAGTGAAAGAGAGAGAAATTCTTACAAAATCCGTTCAGGGTCTCTGATGCAACCTGGATTGACCATATCTAGACCCACAGCTGGATGAGACATAAGGCTGGACACTCTTGGGGCTGAGAGGATTGGTGAGGTTGGGTGAGCAAATGCAGATACTTTAAAGTAATACCGCGGGGTACCCACCCCATGGGTCTCAAATCTCCAGGTACAAGGGAATCTTCCTACATCAAAACATGCATGGGAAACCCAGAAGATGGTATGCCGTGAGATCGGGAAAGGTTTCTAAAACGCACCTCATTTCTCCTCTCCTTGTGCTCGGGTTCGCCATTCCAGCCACTTGACTAACCATCTCCCTACTTGGAGAATCAGCACCTTTAACCTACTGTTTCGTCCAGGTTGCAATTTGTCCTGAGGATGAACAGGAAGACGGGGAACCAACGAAAGACTAGCCCTAGGTGTTGGGACAGGCACAGGTCACTCCATTTTCCCATCAGGAAGAAGAATGAACCACAGGCTCAGCCTGCCCCCCAGAACCAAAATAGGGCCTGAAGCAATCCTGCGCTTTTGCGGCCAGCTCCCAAAAAAGCGAGGAGACAAATGGAGCTCAGGGGCACTGCAATTCACAAACGTGCAGAGTTATAAATGAGAACTCTCGTCCACAAATATATTGAGGGAAGGCAACGAAGAGGATTTGAAAGCAAGGCAGATTTGCAGGAAACAGATTTCAGGAGGTAGATTCGACTCGCCTTTAAAGCACATGAAAAGCGGCAAAACGTTGACAATGATGCCCTTGGCCAAAAAGGGCGTATGCGTTTTTTCCTGAATATATTCAGGAAAAAACGCATACGCCCTTTTTGGCCAACCAAGCAAGCCGGAAGGGCAAATCAGCGCTACAAAGAAGTCTCGCTTGCCCTCGGTCAAAAGGGCCATGCTGAACAAACAGTAAAAACCAGAAAAGCAGGACAGGCCATGGAGACATGGAAGCCTTGCTACGCTGATGGGCGGGATGTAAATTGCCAACAGGCACTCTGGAGAAGAGTACGGTGTGTCCTGAAACAAGTAATAAACACAGCGTTGAGAGCATAGGGCACTTCCACTCATGGGCGTATAAATTGGGAAAACTAAAAATCAACAAGACACAGGCACCCTAAAGTTTACGGCTGCTCTGTTTCCAAGAACCTCCACTTCGGTACACCTTCAATATCCCAGGAAAGAGAAAAATGGATAAAGAAATGGTGGTACTTGGCACAGTGGAATATCACTCAGCCATGAAATCAATGTCATAAGGCTAGTTAGCAGCATGATGAGTGGATTTAGATACGATGATTCTAAGTGAAATAAGTCACACAGAAAAAGACACTTATCCTAAGATATCGCTTATAGAGGGAATGTCAAAATCGCTACACTTGAACTGAATTACAAAACAGAACAGAGTCACAACTTTAGAAGACACACTATGGCTGCTTAACGGGAAAGGTGAGGTGGGGTGATGCATAAAACAAGGGTTTGAAATTAGCTCAGACACCGCTCCATAAGCCAAATATGTAATAGACAAGGCCTACTCCCTGCTCAGTGAACTGGACTCAACACCCCCTAGTCACCGCACAAGAATATATCTGACTAGTAAGAATCTGAAAACCTATGTATCGATATCTCTCTGCAAGTGAATCAAGAGGGTGTAAAGCGGCATCAACACAGCAGGCAAAAGCAGCCAAGCCCGATTCTAAACATAAATTACTTTAAAAAACCCACAAAACAAAGACAGTGAAAGAGAGAGAAATTCTTACAAAATCCGTTCAGGGTCTATGATGCAACCTGGATTGACCATATCAAGACCCACAGCTGGATGAGACATAAGGCTGGACATTCTTGGGGCTGAGAGGGTTGGTGAGGTTGGGTGAGCAAATGCAGATACTTTAAAGTAACACTGCGGGGAACACACCCCATGGGTCTCAAATCTCCAGGTACAAGGGAATCTTCCTACATCAAAACATGCATGGGAAACCCAGAAGATGGTATGCCATGAGATTGGGAAAGGTTTCTAAAACGCACCTCATTTCTCCTCTCCTTGTGCTCGGGTTCGCCATTCCAGCCGCTTGACTAACCATCTCCCTACTTGGAGAATCAGCACCTTTAACCTCCTGATTGTACAGGTTGCAATTTGTCCTGAGGATGAACGGGAAGACGCGGAACCAACGAGAGACGAGCCCTAGGTGTTGGGACAGGCATAGGTCACTCCATTTTCCCATCAGGAAGAAGAATGAACCACAGGCTCAGCCTGGCCCCAGAACCAAAATAGGGCCTGAAGCAATCCTGCGCTTTTGCGGCCAGCTCCCAAAAAAGCGAGGAGACAAATGGAGCTCAGGGGCACTGCAATTCACAAACGTGCAGAGTTATAAATGAGAACTCTCGTCCACAAATATATTGAGGGAAGGCAACGAAGAGGATTTGAAAGCAAGGCAGATTTGCAGGAAACAGATTTCAGGAGGTAGATTCGACTCGCCTTTAAAGCACATGAAAAGCGGCAAAACGTTGACAATGATGCCCTTGGCCAAAAAGGGCGTATGCGTTTTTTCCTGAATATATTCAGGAAAAAACGCATACGCTCTTTTTGGCCAACCAAGCAAGCCGGAAGGGCAAATCAGCGCTACAAAGAAGTCTCGCTTGCCCTCGGTCAAAAGGGCCATGCTGAACAAACAGTAAAAACCAGAAAAGCAGGACAGGCCATGGAGACATGGGAGCCTTGCTACGCTGATGGGCGGGATGTAAATTGCCAACAGGCACTCTGGAGAAGAGTACGGTGTGTCCTGAAACAAGTAATAAACACAGCGTAGAGAGCATAGGGCACTTCCACTCAAGGGCGTATAAATTGGGAAAACTAAAAATCAACAAGACACAGGCACCCTAAAGTTTACGGCTGCTCTGTTTCCAAGAACCTCCACTTCGGTACACCTTCAATATCCCAGGAAAGAGAAAAATGGATAAAGAAATGGTGGTACTTGGCACAATGGAATATCACTCAGCCATGAAATCAATGTCATAAGGCTAGTTAGCAGCATGATGAGTGGATTTAGGTACGATGACTCTAAGTGAAATAAGTCACACAGAAAAAGACACTTATCCTAAGATATCGCTTATAGAGGGAATGTCAAAATCGCTACACTTGAACTGAATTACAAAACAGAACAGAGTCACACCTTTAGAAGACACACTATGGCTGCTTAACGGGAAAGGTGAGGTGGGGTGATGCATAAAACAAGGGTTTGAAATTAGCTCAACCACCGCTCCATAAGCCAAATATGTAATAGACAAGGCCTACTCCCTGCTCAGTGAACTGGACTCAACACCCCCTAGTCACCGCACAAGAATATATCTGACTAGTATGAATCTGAAAACCTATGTATCGATATCTCTCTGCAAGTGAATCAAGAGGGTGTAAAGCGGCATAAACACAGCAGGGAAAAGCAGCCAAACCCCATTCTAAACATACATTACTTTAAAAAACCCACAAAGCAAAGACAGTGAAAGAGAGAGAAATTCTTACAAAATCCGTTCAGGGTCTCTGATGCAACCTGGATTGACCATATCTAGACCCACAGCTGGATGAGACATAAGGCTGGACACTCTTGGGGCTGAGAGGATTGGTGAGGTTGGGTGAGCAAATGCAGATACTTTAAAGTAATACCGCGGGGTACCCACCCCATGGGTCTCAAATCTCCAGGTACAAGGGAATCTTCCTACATCAAAACATGCATGGGAAACCCAGAAGATGGTATGCCGTGAGATCGGGAAAGGTTTCTAAAACGCACCTCATTTCTCCTCTCCTTGTGCTCGGGTTCGCCATTCCAGCCGCTTGACTAACCATCTCCCTACTTGGAGAATCAGCACCTTTAACCTACTGTTTCGTCCAGGTTGCAATTTGTCCTGAGGATGAACGGGAAGACGGGGAACCAACGAAAGACTAGCCCTAGGTGTTGGGACAGGCACAGGTCACTCCATTTTCCCATCAGGAAGAAGAATGAACCACAGGCTCAGCCTGCCCCCCAGAACCAAAATAGGGCCTGAAGCAATCCTGCGCTTTTGCGGCCAGCTCCCAAAAAAGCGAGGAGACAAATGGAGCTCAGGGGCACTGCAATTCACAAACGTGCAGAGTTATAAATGAGAACTCTCGTCCACAAATATATTGAGGGAAGGCAACGAAGAGGATTTGAAAGCAAGGCAGATTTGCAGGAAACAGATTTCAGGAGGTAGATTCGACTCGCCTTTAAAGCACATGAAAAGCGGCAAAACGTTGACAATGATGCCCTTGGCCAAAAAGGGCGTATGCGTTTTTTCCTGAATATATTCAGGAAAAAACGCATACGCCCTTTTTGGCCAACCAAGCAAGCCGGAAGGGCAAATCAGCGCTACAAAGAAGTCTCGCTTGCCCTCGGTCAAAAGGGCCATGCTGAACAAACAGTAAAAACCAGAAAAGCAGGATAGGCCATGGAGACATGGGAGCCTTGCTACGCTGATGGGCGGGATGTAAATTGCCAACAGGCACTCTGGAGAAGAGTACGGTGTGTCCTGAAACAAGTAATAAACACAGCGTAGAGAGCATAGGGCACTTCCACTCAAGGGCGTATAAATTGGGAAAACTAAAAATCAACAAGACACAGGCACCCTAAAGTTTACGGCTGCTCTGTTTCCAAGAACCTCCACTTCGGTACACCTTCAATATCCCAGGAAAGAGAAAAATGGATAAAGAAATGGTGGTACTTGGCACAATGGAATATCACTCAGCCATGAAAACAATGTCATAAGGCTAGTTAGCAGCATGATGAGTGGATTTAGGTACGATGACTCTAAGTGAAATAAGTCACACAGAAAAAGACACTTATCCTAAGATATCGCTTATAGAGGGAATGTCAAAATCGCTACACTTGAACTGAATTACAAAACAGAACAGAGTCACACCTTTAGAAGACACACTATGGCTGCTTAACGGGAAAGGTGAGGTGGGGTGATGCATAAAACAAGGGTTTGGAATTAGCTCAGACACCGCTCCATAAGCCAAATATGTAATAGACAAGGCCTACTCCCTGCTCAGTGAACTGGACTCAACACCCCCTAGTCACCGCACAAGAATATATCTGACTAGTATGAATCTGAAAACCTATGTATCGATATCTCTCTGCAAGTGAATCAAGAGGGTGTAAAGCGGCATAAACACAGCAGGGAAAAGCAGCCAAACCCCATTCTAAACATACATTACTTTAAAAAACCCACAAAGCAAAGACAGTGAAAGAGAGAGAAATTCTTACAAAATCCGTTCAGGGTCTCTGATGCAACCTGGATTGACCATATCTAGACCCACAGCTGGATGAGACATAAGGCTGGACACTCTTGGGGCTGAGAGGATTGGTGAGGTTGGGTGAGCAAATGCAGATACTTTAAAGTAATACCGCGGGGTACCCACCCCATGGGTCTCAAATCTCCAGGTACAAGGGAATCTTCCTACATCAAAACATGCATGGGAAACCCAGAAGATGGTATGCCGTGAGATCGGGAAAGTTTTCTAAAATGCACCTCATTTCTCCTCTCCTTGTGCTCGGGTTCGCCATTCCAGCCGCTTGACTAACCATCTCCCTACTTGGAGAATCAGCACCTTTAACCTACTGTTTCGTCCAGGTTGCAATTTGTCCTGAGGATGAACGGGAAGATGGGGAACCAACGAAAGACTAGCCCTAGGTGTTGGGACAGGCACAGGTCACTCCATTTTCCCATCAGGAAGAAGAATGAACCACAGGCTCAGCCTGCCCCCCAGAACCAAAATAGGGCCTGAAGCAATCCTGCGCTTTTGCGGCCAGCTCCCAAAAAAGCGAGGAGACAAATGGAGCTCAGGGGCACTGCAATTCACAAACGTGCAGAGTTATAAATGAGAACTCTCGTCCACAAATATATTGAGGGAAGGCAACGAAGAGGATTTGAAAGCAAGGCAGATTTGCAGGAAACAGATTTCAGGAGGTAGATTTGACTCGCCTTTAAAGCACATGAAAAGCGGCAAAACGTTGACAATGATGCCCTTGGCCAAAAAGGGCGTATGCGTTTTTTCCTGAATATATTCAGGAAAAAACGCATACGCCCTTTTTGGCCAACCAAGCAAGCCGGAAGGGCAAATCAGCGCTACAAAGAAGTCTCGCTTGCCCTCGGTCAAAAGGGCCATGCTGAACAAAGTGTAAAAACCAGAAAAGCAGGACAGGCCATGGAGACATGGAAGCCTTGCTACGCTGATGGGCGGGATGTAAATTGCCAACAGGCACTCTGGAGAAGAGTACGGTGTGTCCTGAAACAAGTAATAAACACAGCGTTGAGAGCATAGGGCACTTCCACTCATGGGCGTATAAATTGGGAAAACTAAAAATCAACAAGACACAGGCACCCTAAAGTTTACGGCTGCTCTGTTTCCAAGAACCTCCACTTCGGTACACCTTCAATATCCGAGGAAAGAGAAAAATGGATAAAGAAATGGTGGTACTTGGCACAGTGGAATATCACTCAGCCATGAAATCAATGTCATAAGGCTAGTTAGCAGCATGATGAGTGGATTTAGGTACGATGACTCTAAGTGAAATAAGTCACACAGAAAAAGACACTTATCCTAAGATATCGCTTATAGAGGGAATGTCAAAATCGCTACACTTGAACTGAATTACAAAACAGAACAGAGTCACACCTTTAGAAGACACACTATGGCTGCTTAACGGGAAAGGTGAGGTGGGGTGATGCATAAAACAAGGGTTTGGAATTAGCTCAGACACCGCTCCATAAGCCAAATATGTAATAGACAAGGCCTACTCCCTGCTCAGTGAACTGGACTCAACACCCCCTAGTCACCGCACAAGAATATATCTGACTAGTATGAATCTGAAAACCTATGTATCGATATCTCTCTGCAAGTGAATCAAGAGGGTGTAAAGCGGCATAAACACAGCAGGGAAAAGCAGCCAAACCCCATTCTAAACATACATTACTTTAAAAAACCCACAAAGCAAAGACAGTGAAAGAGAGAGAAATTCTTACAAAATCCGTTCAGGGTCTCTGATGCAACCTGGATTGACCATATCTAGACCCACAGCTGGATGAGACATAAGGCTGGACACTCTTGGGGCTGAGAGGATTGGTGAGGTTGGGTGAGCAAATGCAGATCCTTTAAAGTAATACCGCGGGGTACCCACCCCATGGGTCTCAAATCTCCAGGTACAAGGGAATCTTCCTACATCAAAACATGCATGGGAAACCCAGAAGATGGTATGCCGTGAGATCGGGAAAGGTTTCTAAAACGCACCTCATTTCTCCTCTCCTTGTGCTCGGGTTCGCCATTCCAGCCACTTGACTAACCATCTCCCTACTTGGAGAATCAGCACCTTTAACCTACTGTTTCGTCCAGGTTGCAATTTGTCCTGAGGATGAACGGGAAGACGGGGAACCAACGAAAGACTAGCCCTAGGTGTTGGGACAGGCACAGGTCACTCCATTTTCCCATCAGGAAGAAGAATGAACCACAGGCTCAGCCTGCCCCCCAGAACCAAAATAGGGCCTGAAGCAATCCTGCGCTTTTGCGGCCAGCTCCCAAAAAAGCGAGGAGACAAATGGAGCTCAGGGGCACTGCAATTCACAAACGTGCAGAGTTATAAATGAGAACTCTCGTCCACAAATATATTGAGGGAAGGCAACGAAGAGGATTTGAAAGCAAGGCAGATTTGCAGGAAACAGATTTCAGGAGGTAGATTCGACTCGCCTTTAAAGCACATGAAAAGCGGCAAAACGTTGACAATGATGCCCTTGGCCAAAAAGGGCGTATGCGTTTTTTCCTGAATATATTCAGGAAAAAACGCATACGCCCTTTTTGGCCAACCAAGCAAGCCAGAAGGGCAAATCAGCGCTACAAAGAAGTCTCGCTTGCCCTCGGTCAAAAGGGCCATGCTGAACAAACAGTAAAAACCAGAAAAGCAGGATAGGCCATGGAGACATGGGAGCCTTGCTACGCTGATGGGCGGGATGTAAATTGCCAACAGGCACTCTGGAGAAGAGTACGGTGTGTCCTGAAACAAGTAATAAACACAGCGTAGAGAGCATAGGGCACTTCCACTCAAGGGCGTATAAATTGGGAAAACTAAAAATCAACAAGACACAGGCACCCTAAAGTTTACGGCTGCTCTGTTTCCAAGAACCTCCACTTCGGTACACCTTCAATATCCGAGGAAAGAGAAAAATGGATAAAGAAATGGTGGTACTTGGCACAGTGGAATATCACTCAGCCATGAAATCAATGTCATAAGGCTAGTTAGCAGCATGATGAGTGGATTTAGGTACGATGACTCTAAGTGAAATAAGTCACACAGAAAAAGACACTTATCCTAAGATATCGCTTATAGAGGGAATGTCAAAATCGCTACACTTGAACTGAATTACAAAACAGAACAGAGTCACACCTTTAGAAGACACACTATGGCTGCTTAACGGGAAAGGTGAGGTGGGGTGATGCATAAAACAAGGGTTTGGAATTAGCTCAGACACCGCTCCATAAGCCAAATATGTAATAGACAAGGCCTACTCCCTGCTCAGTGAACTGGACTCAACACCCCCTAGTCACCGCACAAGAATATATCTGACTAGTATGAATCTGAAAACCTATGTATCGATATCTCTCTGCAAGTGAATCAAGAGGGTGTAAAGCGGCATAAACACAGCAGGGAAAAGCAGCCAAACCCCATTCTAAACATACATTACTTTAAAAAACCCACAAAGCAAAGACAGTGAAAGAGAGAGAAATTCTTACAAAATCCGTTCAGGGTCTCTGATGCAACCTGGATTGACCATATCTAGACCCACAGCTGGATGAGACATAAGGCTGGACACTCTTGGGGCTGAGAGGATTGGTGAGGTTGGGTGAGCAAATGCAGATCCTTTAAAGTAATACCGCGGGGTACCCACCCCATGGGTCTCAAATCTCCAGGTACAAGGGAATCTTCCTACATCAAAACATGCATGGGAAACCCAGAAGATGGTATGCCGTGAGATCGGGAAAGGTTTCTAAAACGCACCTCATTTCTCCTCTCCTTGTGCTCGGGTTCGCCATTCCAGCCGCTTGACTAACCATCTCCCTACTTGGAGAATCAGCACCTTTAACCTACTGTTTCGTCCAGGTTGCAATTTGTCCTGAGGATGAACGGGAAGACGGGGAACCAACGAAAGACTAGCCCTAGGTGTTGGGACAGGCACAGGTCACTCCATTTTCCCATCAGGAAGAAGAATGAACCACAGGCTCAGCCTGCCCCCCAGAACCAAAATAGGGCCAGAAGCAATCCTGCGCTTTTGCGGCCAGCTCCCAAAAAAGCGAGGAGACAAATGGAGCTCAGGGGCACTGCAATTCACAAACGTGCAGAGTTATAAATGAGAACTCTCGTCCACAAATATATTGAGGGAAGGCAACGAAGAGGATTTGAAAGCAAGGCAGATTTGCAGGAAACAGATTTCAGGAGGTAGATTCGACTCGCCTTTAAAGCACATGAAAAGCGGCAAAACGTTGACAATGATGCCCTTGGCCAAAAAGGGCGTATGCGTTTTTTCCTAAATATATTCAGGAAAAAACGCATACGCCCTTTTTGGCCAACGAAGCAAGCCGGAAGGGCAAATCAGCGCTACAAAGAAGTCTCGCTTGCCCTCGGTCAAAAGGGCCATGCTGAACAAAGTGTAAAAACCAGAAAAGCAGGACAGGCCATGGAGACATGGAAGCCTTGCTACGCTGATGGGCGGGATGTAAATTGCCAACAGGCACTCTGGAGAAGAGTACGGTGTGTCCTGAAACAAGTAATAAACACAGCGTTGAGAGCATAGGGCACTTCCACTCATGGGCGTATAAATTGGGAAAACTAAAAATCAACAAGACACAGGCACCCTAAAGTTTACGGCTGCTCTGTTTCCAAGAACCTCCACTTCGGTACACCTTCAATATCCCAGGAAAGAGAAAAATGGATAAAGAAATGGTGGTACTTGGCACAGTGGAATATCACTCAGCCATGAAATCAATGTCATAAGGCTAGTTAGCAGCATGATGAGTGGATTTAGATACGATGATTCTAAGTGAAATAAGTCACACAGAAAAAGACACTTATCCTAAGATATCGCTTATAGAGGGAATGTCAAAATCGCTACACTTGAACTGAATTACAAAACAGAACAGAGTCACACCTTTAGAAGACACACTATGGCTGCTTAACGGGAAAGGTGAGGTGGGGTGATGCATAAAACAAGGGTTTGAAATTAGCTCAGACACCGCTCCATAAGCCAAATATGTAATAGACAAGGCCTACTCCCTGCTCAGTGAACTGGACTCAACACCCCCTAGTCACCGCACAAGAATATATCTGACTAGTAAGAATCTGAAAACCTATGTATCGATATCTCTCTGCAAGTGAATCAAGAGGGTGTAAAGCGGCATCAACACAGCAGGGAAAAGCAGCCAAGCCCGATTCTAAACATAAATTACTTTAAAAAACCCACAAAACAAAGACAGTGAAAGAGAGAGAAATTCTTACAAAATCCGTTCAGGGTCTATGATGCAACCTGGATTGACCATATCAAGACCCACAGCTGGATGAGACATAAGGCTGGACATTCTTGGGGCTGAGAGGGTTGGTGAGGTTGGGTGAGCAAATGCAGATACTTTAAAGTAACACTGCGGGGAACACACCCCATGGGTCTCAAATCTCCAGGTACAAGGGAATCTTCCTACATCAAAACATGCATGGGAAACCCAGAAGATGGTATGCCATGAGATCGGGAAAGGTTTCTAAAACGCACCTCATTTCTCCTCTCCTTGTGCTCGGGTTCGCCATTCCAGCCGCTTGACTAACCATCTCCCTACTTGGAGAATCAGCACCTTTAACCTCCTGATTGTACAGGTTGCAATTTGTCCTGAGGATGAACGGGAAGACGCGGAACCAACGAGAGACGAGCCCTAGGTGTTGGGACAGGCATAGGTCACTCCATTTTCCCATCAGGAAGAAGAATGAACCACAGGCTCAGCCTGCCCCCCAGAACCAAAATAGGGCCTGAAGCAATCCTGCGCTTTTGCGGCCAGCTCCCAAAAAAGCGAGGAGACAAATGGAGCTCAGGGGCACTGCAATTCACAAACGTGCAGAGTTATAAATGAGAACTCTCGTCCACAAATATATTGAGGGAAGGCAATGAAGAGGATTTGAAAGCAAGGCAGATTTGCAGGAAACAGATTTCAGGAGGTAGATTCGACTCGCCTTTAAAGCACATGAAAAGCGGCAAAACGTTGACAATGATGCCCTTGGCCAAAAAGGGCGTATGCGTTTTTTCCTGAATATATTCAGGAAAAAACGCATACGCCCTTTTTGGCCAACCAAGCAAGCCGGAAGGGCAAATCAGCGCTACAAAGAAGTCTCGCTTGCCCTCGGTCAAAAGGGCCATGCTGAACAAAGTGTAAAAACCAGAAAAGCAGGACAGGCCATGGAGACATGGAAGACTTGCTACGCTGATGGGCGGGATGTAAATTGCCAACAGGCACTCTGGAGAAGAGTACGGTGTGTCCTGAAACAAGTAATAAACACAGCGTAGAGAGCATAGGGCACTTCCACTCAAGGGCGTATAAATTGGGAAAACTAAAAATCAACAAGACACAGGCACCCTAAAATTTACGGCTGCTCTGTTTCCAAGAACCTCCACTTCGGTACACCTTCAATATCCCAGGAAAGAGAAAAATGGATAAAGAAATGGTGGTACTTGGCACAATGGAATATCACTCAGCCATGAAATCAATGTCATAAGGCTAGTTAGCAGCATGATGAGTGGATTTAGGTACGATGACTCTAAGTGAAATAAGTCACACAGAAAAAGACACTTATCCTAAGATATCGCTTATAGAGGGAATGTCAAAATCGCTACACTTGAACGGAATTACAAAACAGAACAGAGTCACACCTTTAGAAGACACACTATGGCTGCTTAACGGGAAAGGTGAGGTGGGGTGATGCATAAAACAAGGGTTTGAAATGAGCTCAGACACCGCTCCATAAGCCAAATATGTAATAGACAAGGCCTACTCCCTGCTCAGTGAACTGGACTCAACACCCCCTAGTCACCGCACAAGAATATATCTGACTAGTATGAATCTGAAAACCTATGTATCGATATGTCTCTGCAAGTGAATCAAGAGGGTGTAAAGCGGCATAAACACAGCAGGGAAAAGCAGCCAAACCCCATTCTAAACATACATTACTTTAAAAAACCCACAAAGCAAAGACAGTGAAAGAGAGAGAAATTCTTACAAAATCCGTTCAGGGTCTCTGATGCAACCTGGATTGACCATATCTAGACCCACAGCTGGATGAGACATAAGGCTGGACACTCTTGGGGCTGAGAGGATTGGTGAGGTTGGGTGAGCAAATGCAGATACTTTAAAGTAATACCGCGGGGTACCCACCCCATGGGTCTCAAATCTCCAGGTACAAGGGAATCTTCCTACATCAAAACATGCATGGGAAACCCAGAAGATGGTATGCCGTGAGATCGGGAAAGGTTTCTAAAACGCACCTCATTTCTCCTCTCCTTGTGCTCGGGTTCGCCATTCCAGCCGCTTGACTAACCATCTCCCTACTTGGAGAATCAGCACCTTTAACCTACTGTTTCGTCCAGGTTGCAATTTGTCCTGAGGATGAACGGGAAGACGGGGAACCAACGAAAGACTAGCCCTAGGTGTTGGGACAGGCACAGGTCACTCCATTTTCCCATCAGGAAGAAGAATGAACCACAGGCTCAGCCTGCCCCCCAGAACCAAAATAGGGCCTGAAGCAATCCTGCGCTTTTGCGGCCAGCTCCCAAAAAAGCGAGGAGACAAATGGAGCTCAGGGGCACTGCAATTCACAAACGTGCAGAGTTATAAATGAGAACTCTCGTCCACAAATATATTGAGGGAAGGCAACGAAGAGGATTTGAAAGCAAGGCAGATTTGCAGGAAACAGATTTCAGGAGGTAGATTCGACTCGCCTTTAAAGCACATGAAAAGCGGCAAAACGTTGACAATGATGCCCTTGGCCAAAAAGGGCGTATGCGTTTTTTCCTGAATATATTCAGGAAAAAACGCATACGCCCTTTTTGGCCAACCAAGCAAGCCGGAAGGGCAAATCAGCGCTACAAAGAAGTCTCGCTTGCCCTCGGTCAAAAGGGCCATGCTGAACAAACAGTAAAAACCAGAAAAGCAGGACAGGCCATGGAGACATGGAAGCCTTGCTACGCTGATGGGCGGGATGTAAATTGCCAACAGGCACTCTGGACAAGAGTACGGTGTGTCCTGAAACAAGTAATAAACACAGCGTTGAGAGCATAGGGCACTTCCACTCATGGGCGTATAAATTGGGAAAACTAAAAATCAACAAGACACAGGCACCCTAAAGTTTACGGCTGCTCTGTTTCCAAGAACCTCCACTTCGGTACACCTTCAATATCCCAGGAAAGAGAAAAATGGATAAAGAAATGGTGGTACTTGGCACAGTGGAATATCACTCAGCCATGAAATCAATGTCATAAGGCTAGTTAGCAGCATGATGAGTGGATTTAGATACGATGATTCTAAGTGAAATAAGTCACACAGAAAAAGACACTTATCCTAAGATATCGCTTATAGAGGGAATGTCAAAATCGCTACACTTGAACTGAATTACAAAACAGAACAGAGTCACAACTTTAGAAGACACACTATGGCTGCTTAACGGGAAAGGTGAGGTGGGGTGATGCATAAAACAAGGGTTTGAAATAAGCTCAGACACCGCTCCATAAGCCAAATATGTAATAGACAAGGCCTACTCCCTGCTCAGTGAACTGGACTCAACACCCCCTAGTCACCGCACAAGAATATATCTGACTAGTAAGAATCTGAAAACCTATGTATCGATATCTCTCTGCAAGTGAATCAAGAGGGTGTAAAGCGGCATCAACACAGCAGGGAAAAGCAGCCAAGCCCGATTCTAAACATAAATTACTTTAAAAAACCCACAAAACAAAGACAGTGAAAGAGAGAGAAATTCTTACAAAATCCGTTCAGGGTCTATGATGCAAACTGGATTGACCATATCAAGACCCACAGCTGGATGAGACATAAGGCTGGACATTCTTGGGGCTGAGAGGGTTGGTGAGGTTGGGTGAGCAAATGCAGATACTTTAAAGTAACACTGCGGGGAACACACCCCATGGGTCTCAAATCTCCAGGTACAAGGGAATCTTCCTACATCAAAACATGCATGGGAAACCCAGAAGATGGTATGCCATGAGATTGGGAAAGGTTTCTAAAACGCACCTCATTTCTCCTCTCCTTGTGCTCGGGTTCGCCATTCCAGCCGCTTGACTAACCATCTCCCTATTTGGAGAATCAGCACCTTTAACCTCCTGATTTTACAGGTTGCAATTTGTCCTGAGGATGAACGGGAAGACGCGGAACCAACGAGAGACGAGCCCTAGGTGTTGGGACAGGCATAGATCACTCCATTTTCCCATCAGGAAGAAGAATGAACCACAGGCTCAGCCTGCCCCCCAGAACCAAAATAGGGCCTGAAGCAATCCTGCGCTTTTGCGGCCAGCTCCCAAAAAAGCGAGGAGACAAATGGAGCTCAGGGGCACTGCAATTCACAAACGTGCAGAGTTGTAAATGAGAACTCTCGTACACAAATATATTGAGGGAAGGCAACGAAGAGGATTTGAAAGCAAGGCAGATTTGCAGGAAACAGATTTCAGGAGGTAGATTCGACTCGCCTTTAAAGCACATGAAAAGCGGCAAAACGTTGACAATGATGCCCTTGGCCAAAAAGGGCGTATGCGTTTTTTCCTGAATATATTCAGGAAAAAACGCATACGCCCTTTTTGGCCAACCAAGCAAGCCGGAAGGGCAAATCAGCGCTACAAAGAAGTCTTGCTTGCCCTCGGTCAAAAGGGCCATGCTGAACAAAGTGTAAAAACCAGAAAAGCAGGACAGGCCATGGAGACATGGAAGACTTGCTACGCTGATGGGCGGGATGTAAATTGCCAACAGGCACTCTGGAGAAGAGTACGGTGTGTCCTGAAACAAGTAATAAACACAGCGTAGAGAGCATAGGGCACTTCCACTCAAGGGCGTATAAATTGGGAAAACTAAAAATCAACAAGACACAGGCACCCTAAAATTTACGGCTGCTCTGTTTCCAAGAACCTCCACTTCGGTACACCTTCAATATCCCAGGAAAGAGAAAAATGGATAAAGAAATGGTGGTACTTGGCACAATGGAATATCACTCAGCCATGAAATCAATGTCATAAGGCTAGTTAGCAGCATGATGAGTGGATTTAGGTACGATGACTCTAAGTGAAATAAGTCACACAGAAAAAGACACTTATCCTAAGATATCGCTTATAGAGGGAATGTCAAAATCGCTACACTTGAACTGAATTACAAAACAGAACAGAGTCACACCTTTAGAAGACACACTATGGCTGCTTAACGGGAAAGGTGAGGTGGGGTGATGCATAAAACAAGGGTTTGAAATTAGCTCAGACACCGCTCCATAAGCCAAATATGTAATAGACAAGGCCTACTCCCTGCTCAGTGAACTGGACTCAACACCCCCTAGTCACCGCACAAGAATATATCTGACTAGTATGAATCTGAAAACCTATGTATCGATATCTCTCTGCAAGTGAATCAAGAGGGTGTAAAGCGGCATAAACACAGCAGGGAAAAGCAGCCAAACCCCATTCTAAACATACATTACTTTAAAAAACCCACAAAGCAAAGACAGTGAAAGAGAGAGAAATTCTTACAAAATCCGTTCAGGGTCTCTGATGCAACCTGGATTGACCATATCTAGACCCACAGCTGGATGAGACATAAGGCTGGACACTCTTGGGGCTGAGAGGATTGGTGAGGTTGGGTGAGCAAATGCAGATACTTTAAAGTAATACCGCGGGGTACCCACCCCATGGGTCTCAAATCTCCAGGTACAAGGGAATCTTCCTACATCAAAACATGCATGGGAAACCCAGAAGATGGTATGCCGTGAGATCGGGAAAGGTTTCTAAAACGCACCTCATTTCTCCTCTCCTTGTGCTCGGGTTCGCCATTCCAGCCGCTTGACTAACCATCTCCCTACTTGGAGAATCAGCACCTTTAACCTACTGTTTCGTCCAGGTTGCAATTTGTCCTGAGGATGAACGGGAAGACGGGGAACCAACGAAAGACTAGCCCTAGGTGTTGGGACAGGCACAGGTCACTCCATTTTCCCATCAGGAAGAAGAATGAACCACAGGCTCAGCCTGCCCCCCAGAACCAAAATAGGGCCTGAAGCAATCCTGCGCTTTTGCGGCCAGCTCCCAAAAAAGCGAGGAGACAAATGGAGCTCAGGGGCACTGCAATTCACAAACGTGCAGAGTTATAAATGAGAACTCTCGTCCACAAATATATTGAGGGAAGGCAACGAAGAGGATTTGAAAGCAAGGCAGATTTGCAGGAAACAGATTTCAGGAGGTAGATTCGACTCGCCTTTAAAGCACATGAAAAGCGGCAAAACGTTGACAATGATGCCCTTGGCCAAAAAGGGCGTATGCGTTTTTTCCTGAATATATTCAGGAAAAAACGCAAACGCCCTTTTTGGCCAACCAAGCAAGCCGGAAGGGCAAATCAGCGCTACAAAGAAGTCTCGCTTGCCCTCGGTCAAAAGGGCCATGCTGAACAAACAGTAAAAACCAGAAAAGCAGGACAGGCCATGGAGACATGGAAGCCTTGCTACGCTGATGGGCGGGATGTAAATTGCCAACAGGCACTCTGGACAAGAGTACGGTGTGTCCTGAAACAAGTAATAAACACAGCGTTGAGAGCATAGGGCACTTCCACTCATGGGCGTATAAATTGGGAAAACTAAAAATCAACAAGACACAGGCACCCTAAAGTTTACGGCTGCTCTGTTTCCAAGAACCTCCACTTCGGTACACCTTCAATATCCCAGGAAAGAGAAAAATGGATAAAGAAATGGTGGTACTTGGCACAGTGGAATATCACTCAGCCATGAAATCAATGTCATAAGGCTAGTTAGCAGCATGATGAGTGGATTTAGATACGATGATTCTAAGTGAAATAAGTCACACAGAAAAAGACACTTATCCTAAGATATCGCTTATAGAGGGAATGTCAAAATCGCTACACTTGAACTGAATTACAAAACAGAACAGAGTCACAACTTTAGAAGACACACTATGGCTGCTTAACGGGAAAGGTGAGGTGGGGTGATGCATAAAACAAGGGTTTGAAATTAGCTCAGACACCGCTCCATAAGCCAAATATGTAATAGACAAGGCCTACTCCCTGCTCAGTGAACTGGACTCAACACCCCCTAGTCACCGCACAAGAATATATCTGACTAGTAAGAATCTGAAAACCTATGTATCGATATCTCTCTGCAAGTGAATCAAGAGGGTGTAAAGCGGCATCAACACAGCAGGGAAAAGCAGCCAAGCCCGATTCTAAACATAAATTACTTTAAAAAACCCACAAAACAAAGACAGTGAAAGAGAGAGAAATTCTTACAAAATCCGTTCAGGGTCTATGATGCAACCTGGATTGACCATATCAAGACCCACAGCTGGATGAGACATAAGGCTGGACATTCTTGGGGCTGAGAGGGTTGGTGAGGTTGGGTGAGCAAATGCAGATACTTTAAAGTAACACTGCGGGGAACACACCCCATGGGTCTCAAATCTCCAGGTACAAGGGAATCTTCCTACATCAAAACATGCATGGGAAACCCAGAAGATGGTATGCCATGAGATTGGGAAAGGTTTCTAAAACGCACCTCATTTCTCCTCTCCTTGTGCTCGGGTTCGCCATTCCAGCCGCTTGACTAACCATCTCCCTAATTGGAGAATCAGCACCTTTAACCTCCTGATTGTACAGGTTGCAATTTGTCCTGAGGATGAACGGGAAGACGCGGAACCAACGAGAGACGAGCCCTAGGTGTTGGGACAGGCATAGATCACTCCATTTTCCCATCAGGAAGAAGAATGAACCACAGGCTCAGCCTGCCCCCCAGAACCAAAATAGGGCCTGAAGCAATCCTGCGCTTTTGCGGCCAGCTCCCAAAAAAGCGAGGAGACAAATGGAGCTCAGGGGCACTGCAATTCACAAACGTGCAGAGTTATAAATGAGAACTCTCGTACACAAATATATTGAGGGAAGGCAACGAAGAGGATTTGAAAGCAAGGCAGATTTGCAGGAAACAGATTTCAGGAGGTAGATTCGACTCGCCTTTAAAGCACATGAAAAGCGGCAAAACGTTGACAATGATGCCCTTGGCCAAAAAGGGCGTATGCGTTTTTTCCTGAATATATTCAGGAAAAAACGCATACGCCCTTTTTGGCCAACCAAGCAAGCCGGAAGGGCAAATCAGCGCTACAAAGAAGTCTCGCTTGCCCTCGGTCAAAAGGGCCATGCTGAACAAACAGTAAAAACCAGAAAAGCAGGACAGGCCATGGAGACATGGGAGCCTTGCTACGCTGATGGGCGGGATGTAAATTGCCAACAGGCACTCTGGAGAAGAGTACGGTGTGTCCTGAAACAAGTAATAAACACAGCGTAGAGAGCATAGGGCACTTCCACTCAAGGGCGTATAAATTGGGAAAACTAAAAATCAACAAGACACAGGCACCCTAAAGTTTACGGCTGCTCTGTTTCCAAGAACCTCCACTTCGGTACACCTTCAATATCCCAGGAAAGAGAAAAATGGATAAAGAAATGGTGGTACTTGGCACAATGGAATATCACTCAGCCATGAAATCAATGTCATAAGGCTAGTTAGCAGCATGATGAGTGGATTTAGGTACGATGACTCTAAGTGAAATAAGTCACACAGAAAAAGACACTTATCCTAAGATATCGCTTATAGAGGGAATGTCAAAATCGCTACACTTGAACTGAATTACAAAACAGAACAGAGTCACACCTTTAGAAGACACACTATGGCTGCTTAACGGGAAAGGTGAGGTGGGGTGATGCATAAAACAAGGGTTTGAAATTAGCTCAGACACCGCTCCATAAGCCAAATATGTAATAGACAAGGCCTACTCCCTGCTCAGTGAACTGGACTCAACACCCCCTAGTCACCGCACAAGAGTATATCTGACTAGTATGAATCTGAAAACCTATGTATCGATATCTCTCTGCAAGTGAATCAAGAGGGTGTAAAGCGGCATAAACACAGCAGGGAAAAGCAGCCAAACCCCATTCTAAACATACATTACTTTAAAAAACCCACAAAGCAAAGACAGTGAAAGAGAGAGAAATTCTTACAAAATCCGTTCAGGGTCTCTGATGCAACCTGGATTGACCATATCAAGACCCACAGCTGGATGAGACATAAGGCTGGACATTCTTGGGGCTGAGAGGGTTGGTGAGGTTGGGTGAGCAAATGCAGATACTTTAAAGTAACACTGCGGGGAACACACCCCATGGGTCTCAAATCTCCAGGTACAAGGGAATCTTCCTACATCAAAACATGCATGGGAAACCCAGAAGATGGTATGCCATGAGATCGGGAAAGGTTTCTAAAACGCACCTCATTTCTCCTCTCCTTGTGCTCGGGTTCGCCATTCCAGCCGCTTGACTAACCATCTCCCTACTTGGAGAATCAGCACCTTTAACCTCCTGATTGTACAGGTTGCAATTTGTCCTGAGGATGAACGGGAAGACGCGGAACCAACGAGAGACGAGCCCTAGGTGTTGGGACAGGCATAGGTAACTCCATTTTCCCATCAGGAAGAAGAATGAACCACAGGCTCAGCCTGCCCCCCAGAACCAAAATAGGGCCTGAAGCAATCCTGCGCTTTTGTGGCCAGCTCCCAAAAAAGCGAGGAGACAAATGGAGCTCAGGGGCACTGCAATTCACAAACGTGCAGAGTTATAAATGAGAACTCTCGTCCACAAATATATTGAGGGAAGGCAACGAAGAGGATTTGAAAGCAAGGCAGATTTGCAGGAAACAGATTTCAGGAGGTAGATTCGACTCGCCTTTAAAGCACATGAAAAGCGGCAAAACGTTGACAATGATGCCCTTGCCAAAAAGGGCGTATGCGTTTTTTCCTGAATATATTCAGGAAAAAACGCATACGCCCTTTTTGGCCAACCAAGCAAGCCGGAAGGGCAAATCAGCGCTACAAAGAAGTCTCGCTTGCCCTCGGTCAAAAGGGCCATGCTGAACAAACAGTAAAAACCAGAAAAGCAGGACAGGCCATGGAGACATGGGAGCCTTGCTACGCTGATGGGCGGGATGTAAATTGCCAACAGGCACTCTGGAGAAGAGTACGGTGTGTCCTGAAACAAGTAATAAACACAGCGTAGAGAGCATAGGGCACTTCCACTCAAGGGCGTATAAATTGGGAAAACTAAAAATCAACAAGACACAGGCACCCTAAACTTTACGGCTGCTCTGTTTCCAAGAACCTCCACTTCGGTACACCTTCAATATCCCAGGAAAGAGAAAAATGGATAAAGAAATGGTGGTACTTGGCACAATGGAATATCACTCAGCCATGAAATCAATGTCATAAGGCAAGTTAGAAGCATGATGAGTGGATTTAGGTACGATGATTCTAAGTGAAATAAGTCACACAGAAAAAGGCACTTATCCTAAGATATCGCTTATAGAGGGAATGTCAAAATCGCTACACTTGAACTGAATTACAAAACAGAACAGAGGCACACCTTTAGAAGACACACTATGGCTGCTTAACGGGAAAGGTGAGGTGGGGTGATGCATAAAACAAGGGTTTGAAATTAGCTCAGACACCGCTCCATAAGCCAAATATGTACTAGACAAGGCCTACTCCCTGCTCAGGGAACTGGACTCAACACACCCTAGTCACCACACAAGAATATATCTGACTAGTAAGAATCTGAAAACCTATGTATCGATATCTCTCTGCAAGTGAATCAAGAGGGTGTAAAGCAGCATCAACGCAGCAGGGAAAAGCAGCCAAACCCCATTCTAATCATACATTACTTTAAAAAACCCACAAAGCAAAGACAGTGAAAGAGAGAGAAATTCTTACAAAATCCGTTCAGGGTCTCTGATGCAACCTGGATTGACCATATCTAGACCCACAGCTGGATGAGACATAAGGCTGGACACTCTTGGGGCTGAGAGGATTGGTGAGGTTGGGTGAGCAAATACAGATACTTTAAAGTAATACCGCGGGGTACCCACCCCATGGGTCTCAAATCTCCAGGTACAAGGGCATCTTCCTACATCAAAACATGCATGGGAAACCCAGAAGATGGTATGCCGTGAGATCGGGAAAGGTTTCTAAAACGCACCTCATTTCTCCTCTCCTTGTGCTCGGGTTCGCCATTCCAGCCGCTTGACTCACCATCTCCCTACTTGGAGAATCAGCACCTTTAACCTCCTGATTGTACAGGTTGCAATATGTCCTGAGGATGAACGGGAAGACGCGGAACCAACGAGAGACGAACCCTAGGTGTTGGGACAGGCATAGGTCACTCCATTTTCCCATCAGGAAGAAGAATGAACCACAGGCTCAGCCTGCCCCCCAGAACCAAAATAGGGCCTGAAGCAATCCTGCGCTTTTGCGGCCAGCTCCCAAAAAAGCGAGGAGACAAATGGAGCTCAGGGGCACTGCAATTCACAAACGTGCAGAGTTATAAATGAGAACTCTCGTCCACAAATATATTGAGGGAAGGCAACGAAGAGGATTTGAAAGCAAGGCAGATTTGCAGGAAACAGATTTCAGGAGGTAGATTCGACTCGCCTTTAAAGCACATGAAAAGCGGCAAAACGTTGACAATGATGCCCTTGCCAAAAAGGGCGTATGCGTTTTTTCCTGAATATATTCAGGAAAAAACGCATACGCCCTTTTTGGCCAACCAAGCAAGCCGGAAGGGCAAATCAGCGCTACAAAGAAGTCTCGCTTGCCCTCGGTCAAAAGGGCCATGCTGAACAAAGTGTAAAAACCAGAAAAGCAGGACAGGCCATGGAGACATGGGAGCCTTGCTACGCTGATGGGCGGGATGTAAATTGCCAACAGGCACTCTGGAGAAGAGTACGGTGTGTCCTGAAACAAGTAAGAAACACAGCGTAGAGAGCATAGGGCACTTCCACTCAAGGGCGTATAAATTGGGAAAACTAAAAATCAACAAGACACAGGCACCCTAAAGTTTACGGCTGCTCTGTTTCCAAGAACCTCCGCTTCGGTACACCTTCAATATCCCAGGAAAGAGAAAAATGGATAAAGAAATGGTGGTACTTGGCACAGTGGAATATCACTCAGCCATGAAATCAATGTCATAAGGCTAGTTAGCAGCATGATGAGTGGATTTAGATACGATGATTCTAAGTGAAATAAGTCACACAGAAAAAGACACTTATCCTAAGATATCGCTTATAGAGGGAATGTCAAAATCGCTACACTTTAACTGAATTACAAAACAGAACAGAGTCACACCTTTAGAAGACACACTATGGCTGCTTAACGGGAAAGGTGAGGTGGGGTGATGCATAAAACAAGGGTTTGAAATTAGCTCAGAGACCGCTCCATAAGCCAAATATGTAATAGACAAGGCCTACTCCCTGCTCAGTGAACTGGACTCAACACACCCTAGTCACCACACAAGAATATATCTGACTAGTAAGAATCTGAAAACCTATGTATCGATATCTCTCTGCAAGTGAATCAAGAGGGTGTAAAGCGGCATCAACACAGCAGGGAAAAGCGGCCAAGCCCGATTCTAAACATAAATTACTTTAAAAAACCCACAAAACAAAGACAGTGAAAGAGAGAGAAATTCTTACAAAATCCGTTCAGGGTCTGTGATGCAACCTGGATTGACCATATCTAGATCCACAGCTGGATGAGACATAAGGCTGGACACTCTTGGGGCTGAGAGGATTGGTGAGGTTGGGTGAGCAAACGCAGATACTTTAAAGTAACACTGCGGGGAACACACCCCATGGGTCTCAAATCTCCAGGTACAAGGGCATCTTCCTACATCAAAACATGCATGGGAAAGCCAGAAGATGGTATGCCGTGAGATCGGGAAAGGTTTCTAAAACGCACCTCATTTCTCCTCTCCTTGTGCTCGGGTTCGCCATTCCAGCCGCTTGACTAACCATCTCCCTACTTGGAGAATCAGCACCTTTAACCTACTGTTTCGTCCAGGTTGCAATTTGTCCTGAGGATGAACGGGAAGACGGGGAACCAACGAGAGACTAGCCCTAGGTGTTGGGACAGGCACAGGTCACTCCATTTTCCCATCAGGAAGAAGAATGAACCACAGGCTCAGCCTGCCCCCCAGAACCAAAATAGGGCCTGAAGCAATCCTGTGCTTTTGCGGCCAGCTCCCAAAAAAGCGAGGAGACAAATGGAGCTCAGGGGCACTGCAATTCACAAACGTGCAGAGTTATAAATGAGAACTCTCGTCCACAAATATATTGAGGGAAGGCAACGAAGAGGATTTGAAAGCAAGGCAGATTTGCAGGAAACAGATTTCAGGAGGTAGATTCGACTCGCCTTTAAAGCACATGAAAAGCGGCAAAACGTTGACAATGATGCCCTTGGCCAAAAAGGGCGTATGCGTTTTTTCCTGAATATATTCAGGAAAAAACGCATACGCCCTTTTAGGCCAAGCAAGCAAGCCGGAAGGGCAAATCAGCGCTACAAAGAAGTCTCGCTTGCCCTCGGTCAAAAGGGCCATGCTGAACAAAGTGTAAAAACCAGAAAAGCAGGACAGGCCATGGAGACATGGGAGCCTTGCTACGCTGATGGGCGGGATGTAAATTGCCAACAGGCACTCTGGAGAAGAGTACGGTGTGTCCTGAAACAAGTAATAAACACAGCGTAGAGAGCATAGGGCACTTCCACTCATGGGCGTATAAATTGGGAAAACTAAAAATCAACAAGACACAGGCACCCTAAAGTTTACGGCTGCTCTGTTTCCAAGAATCTCCGCTTCGGTACACCTTCAATATCCCAGGAAAGAGAAAAATGGATAAAGAAATGGTGGTACTTGGCAGAATGGAATATCACTCAGCCATGAAATCAATGTCATAAGGCTACTTAGCAGCATGATGAGTGGATTTAGGTACGATGATTCTAAGTGAAATAAGTCACACAGAAAAAGGCACTTATCCTAAGATATCGCTTATAGAGGGAATGCCAAAATCGCTACACTTGAACTGAATTACAAAACAGAACAGAGGCACACCTTTAGAAGACACACTATGGCTACTTAACCGGAAAGGTGAGGTGAGGTGATGCATAAAACAAGGGTTTGAAATTAGCTCAGACACCGCTCCATAAGCCAAATATGTACTAGACAAGGCCTACTCCCTGCTCAGTGAACTGGACTCAACACCCCCTAGTCACCACAGAAGAATATATCTGAGTAGTAAGAATCTGAAAACCTATGTATCGATATCTCTCTGCAAGTGAATCAAAAGGGTGTAAAGCGGCATCAACACAGCAGGGAAAAGCAGCCAAGCCCGATTCTAAACATACATTACTTTAAAAAACCCACAAAAGAAAGACAGTGAAAGAGACAGAAATTCTTACAAAATCCGTTCAGGGTCTATGATGCAACCTGGATTGACCATATCTAGACCCACAGCTGGATGAGACATAAGGCTGGACACTCTTGGGGCTGAGCGGATTGGTGAGGTTGAGTGAGCAAACCCAGATACTTTAAAGTAACACTGCTGGGAACACACCCCATGGGTCTCAAATCTCCTGGTACAAGGGCATCTTCCTACATCAAAACATGCATGGGAAACCCAGAAGATGGTATGCCATGAGATCGGGAAAGGTTTCTAAAACGCACCTCATTTCTCCTCTCCTTGTGCTCGGGTTCGCCATTCCAGCCACTTGACTAACCATCTCCCTACTTGGAGAATCAGCACCTTTAACCTCCTGATTGTACAGGTTGCAATTTGTCCTGAGGATGAACGGGAAGATGCGGAACCAACGAGAGACGAGCCCTAGGTGTTGGGACAGGCATAGGTCACTCCATTTTCCCATCAGGAAGAAGAATGAACCACAGGCTCAGCCTGCCCCCCAGAACCAAAATAGGGCCTGAAGCAATCCTGCGCTTTTGCGGCCAGCTCCCAAAAAAGCGAGGAGACAAATGGAGCTCAGGGGCACTGCAATTCACAAACGTGCAGAGTTATAAATGAGAACTCTCGTCCACAAATATATTGAGGGAAGTCAACGAAGAGGATTTGAAAGCAAGGCAGATTTGCAGGAAACAGATTTCAGGAGGTAGATTCGACTCGCCTTTAAAGCACATGAAAAGCGGCAAAACGTTGACAATGATGCCCTTGGCCAAAAAGGGCGTATGCGTTTTTTCCTGAATATATTCAGGAAAAAACGCATACGCCCTTTTAGGCCAAGCAAGCAAGCCGGAAGGGCAAATCAGCGCTACAAAGAAGTCTCGCTTGCCCTCGGTCAAAAGGGCCATGCTGAACAAAGTGTAAAAACCAGAAAAGCAGGACAGGCCATGGAGACATGGGAGCCTTGCTACGCTGATGGGCGGGATGTAAATTGCCAACAGGCACTCTGGAGAAGAGTACGGTGTGTCCTGAAACAAGTAATAAACACAGCGTAGAGAGCATAGGGCACTTCCACTCATGGGCGTATAAATTGGGAAAACTAAAAATCAACAAGACACAGGCACCCTAAAGTTTACGGCTGCTCTGTTTCCAAGAATCTCCGCTTCGGTACACCTTCAATATCCCAGGAAAGAGAAAAATGGATAAAGAAATGGTGGTACTTGGCACAATGGAATATCACTCAGCCATGAAATCAATGTCATAAGGCTACTTAGCAGCATGATGAGTGGATTTAGGTACGATGATTCTAAGTGAAATAAGTCACACAGAAAAAGGCACTTATCCTAAGATATCGTTTATAGAGGGAATGCCAAAATCGCTACACTTGAACTGAATTACAAAACAGAACAGAGGCACACCTTTAGAAGACACACTATGGCTACTTAACCGGAAAGGTGAGGTGGGGTGATGCATAAAACAAGGGTTTGAAATTAGCTCAGACACCGCTCCATAAGCCAAATATGTACTAGACAAGGCCTACTCCCTGCTCAGTGAACTGGACTCAACACCCCCTAGTCACCGCACAAGAATATATCTGACTAGTATGAATCTCAAAAACCTATGTATCGATATCTCTCTGCAAGTGAATCAAGAGGGTGTAAAGCGGCATAAACACAGCAGGGAAAAGCAGCCAAACCCCATTCTAAACATACATTACTTTAAAAAACCCACAAAGCAAAGACAGTGAAAGAGAGAGAAATTCTTACAAAATCCGTTCAGGATATCTGATGCAACCTGGATTGACCATATCTAGACCCACAGCTGGATGAGACATAAGGCTGGACACTCTTGGGGCTGAGAGGATTGGTGAGGTTGGGTGAGCAAATGCAGATACTTTAAAGTAATACCGCGGGGTACCCACCCCATGGGTCTCAAATCTCCAGGTACAAGGGAATCTTCCTACATCAAAACATGCATGGGAAACCCAGAAGATGGTATGCCGTGAGATCGGGAAAGGTTTCTAAAACGCACCTCATTTCTCCTCTCCTTGTGCTCGGGTTCGCCATTCCAGCCTCTTGACTAACCATCTCCCTACTTGGAGAATCAGCACCTTTAACCTCCAGTTTCGTCCAGGTTGCAATTTGTCCTGAGGATGAACGGGAAGACGGGGAACCAACGAGAGACTAGCCCTAGGTGTTGGGACAGGCACAGGTCACTCCATTTTCCCATCAGGAAGAAGAATGAACCACAGGCTCAGCCTGCCCCCCAGAACCAAAATAGGGCCTGAAGCAATCCTGCGCTTTTGCGGCCAGCTCCCAAAAAAGCGAGGAGACAAATGGAGCTCAGGGGCACTGCAATTCACAAACGTGCAGAGTTATAAATGAGAACTCTCGTCCACAAATATATTGAGGGAAGGCAACGAAGAGGATTTGAAAGCAAGGCAGATTTGCAGGAAACAGATTTCAGGAGGTAGATTCGACTCGCCTTTAAAGCACATGAAAAGCGGCAAAACGTTGACAATGATGCCCTTGGCCAAAAAGGGCGTATGCGTTTTTTCCTGAATATATTCAGGAAAAAACGCATACGCCCTTTTTGGCCAACCAAGCAAGCCGGAAGGGCAAATCAGCGCTACAAAGAAGTCTCGCTTGCCCTCGGTCAAAAGGGCCATGCTGAAAAAAGTGTAAAAACCAGAAAAGCAGGACAGGCCATGGAGACATGGGAGCCTTGCTACGCTGATGGGCGGGATGTAAATTGCCAACAGGCACTCTGGAGAAGAGTACGGTGTGTCCTGAAACAAGTAATAAACACAGCGTAGAGAGCATAGGGCACTTCCACTCATGGGCGTATAAATTGGGAAAACTAAAAATCAACAAGACACAGGCACCCTAAAGTTTACGGCTGCTCTGTTTCCAAGAACCTCCGCTTCGGTACACCTTCAATATCCCAGGAAAGAGAAAAATGGATAAAGAAATGGTGGTACTTGGCACAATGGAATATCACTCAGCCATGAAATCAATGTCATAAGGCTAGTTAGCAGCATGATGAGTGGATTTAGGTACGATGATTCTAAGTGAAATAAGTCACACAGAAAAAGACACTTATCCTAAGATATCGCTTTTAGGGGGAATGTCAAAATCACTACACTTGAACTGAATTACAAAACAGAACATAGTCACACCTTTAGAAGACACACTATGGCTGCTTAACAGGAAAGGTGAGGTGGGGTGATGCATAAAACAAGGGTTTGAAATTAGCTCAGAGACGGCTCCATAAGCCAAATATGTACTAGACAAGGCCTACTCCCTGCTCAGTGAACTGGACTCAACACACCCTAGTCAGCACACAAGAATATATCTGAGTAGTAAGAATCTGAAAACCTATGTATCGATATCTCTCTGCAAGTGAATCAAAAGGGTGTAAAGCGGCATCAACACAGCAGGGAAAAGCAGCCAAGCCCGATTCTAAACATACATTACTTTAAAAAACCCACAAAAGAAAGACAGTGAAAGAGACAGAAATTCTTACAAAATCCGTTCAGGGTCTCTGATGCAACCTGGATTGACCATATCTAGGCCCACAGCTGGATGAGACATAAGGCTGGATACTCTTGGGGCTGAGAGGATTGGTGAGGTTGGGTGAGCAAATGCAGATACTTTAAAGTAATACCGCGGGGTACCCACCCCATGGTTCTCAAATCTCCAGGTACAAGGGAATCTTCCTACATCAAAACATGCATGGGAAACCCAGAAGATGGTATGCCGTGAGATCGGGAAAGGTTTCTAAAACGCACCTCATTTCTCCTCTCCTTGTGCTCGGGTTCGCCATTCCAGCCGCTTGACTAACCATCTCTCTACTTGGAGAATCAGCACCTTTAACCTCCTGTTTCGTCCAGGTTGCAATTTGTCCTGAGGATGACCGGGAAGACGGGGAACCAACGAGAGACTAGCCCTAGGTGTTGGGACAGGCACAGGTCACTCCATTTTCCCATCAGGAAGAAGAATGAACCACAGGCTCAGCCTGCCCCCCAGAACCAAAATAGGGCCTGAAGCAATCCTGCACTTTTGCGGCCAGCTCCCAAAAAAGCGAGGAGACAAATGGAGCTCAGGGGCACTGCAATTCACAAACGTGCAGAGTTATAAATGAGAACTCTCGTCCACAAATATATTGAGGGAAGGCAACGAAGAGGATTTGAAAGCAAGGCAGATTTGCAGGAAACAGATTTCAGGAGGTAGATTCGACTCGCCTTTAAAGCACATGAAAAGCAGCAAAACGTTGATAATGATGCCCTTGGCCAAAAAGGGCGTATGCGTTTTTTCCTGAATATATTCAGGAAAAAACGCATACGCCCTTTTTGGCCAACCAAGCAAGCCGGAAGGGCAAATCAGCGCTACAAAGAAGTCTCGCTTGCCCTCGGTCAAAAGGGCCATGCTGAACAAAGTGTAAAAACCAGAAAAGCAGGACAGGCCATGGAGACATGGGAGCCTTGCTACGCTGATGGGCGGGATGTAAATTGCCAACAGGCACTCTGGAGAAGAGTACGGTGTGTCCTGAAACAAGTAATAAACACAGCGTAGAGAGCATAGGGCACTTCCACTCATGGGCGTATAAATTGGGAAAACTAAAAATCAACAAGACACAGGCACCCTAAAGTTTACGGCTGCTCTGTTTCCAAGAATCTCCGCTTCGGTACACCTTCAATATCCCAGGAAAGAGAAAAATGGATAAAGAAATGGTGGTACTTGGCACAATGGAATATCACTCAGCCATGAAATCAATGTCATAAGGCTACTTAGCAGCATGATGAGTGGATTTAGGTACGATGATTCTAAGTGAAATAAGTCACACAGAAAAAGGCACTTATCCTAAGATATCGCTTATAGAGGGAATACCAAAATCGCTACACTTGAACTGAATTACAAAACAGAACAGAGGCACACCTTTAGAAGACACACTATGGCTGCTTAACCGGAAAGGTGAGGTGGGGTGATGCATAAAACAAGGGTTTGAAATTAGCTCAGACACCGCTCCATAAGCCAAATATGTACTAGACAAGGCCTACTCCCTGCTCAGTGAACTGGACTCAACACCCCCTAGTCACCGCACAAGAATATATCTGACTAGTATAAATCTCAAAAACCTATGTATCGATATCTCTCTGCAAGTGAATCAAGAGGGTGTAAAGCGGCATAAACACAGAAGGGAAAAGCTGCCAAACCCCATTCTAAACATACATTACTTTAAAAAACCCACAAAGCAAAGACAGTGAAAGAGAGAGAAATTCTTACAAAATCCGTTCAGGGTCTCTGATGCAACCTGGATTGACCATATCTAGACCCACAGCTGGATGAGACATAAGGCTGGACACTCTTGGGGCTGAGAGGATTGGTGAGGTTGGGTGAGCAAATGCAGATACTTTAAAGTAATACCGCAGGGTACCCACCCCATGGGTCTCAAATCTCCAGGTACAAGGGAATCTTCCTACATCAAAACATGCATGGGAAACCCAGAAGATGGTATGCCGTGAGATCAGGAAAGGTTTCTAAAACGCACCTCATTTCTCCTCTCCTTGTGCTCGGGTTCGCCATTCCAGCCCCTTGACTAACCATCTCCCTACTTGGAGAATCAGCACCTTTAACCTCCTGTTTCATCCAGGTTGCAATTTGTCCTGAGGATGAACGGGAAGACGGGGAACCAACGAGAGACTAGCCCTAGGTGTTGGGACAGGCACAGGTCACTCCATTTTCCCATCAGGAAGAAGAATGAACCACAGGCTCAGCCTGCCCCCCAGAACCAAAATAGGGCCTGAAGCAATCCTGCGCTTTTGCGGCCAGCTCCCAAAAAAGCCAGGAGACAAATGGAGCTCAGGGGCACTGCAATTCACAAACGTGCAGAGTTATAAATGAGAACTCTCGTCCACAAATATATTGAGGGAAGGCAACGAAGAGGATTTGAAAGCAAGGCAGATTTGCAGGAAACAGATTTCAGGAGGTAGATTCGACTCGCCTTTAAAGCACATGAAAAGCGGCAAAACGTTGACAATGATGCCCTTGGCCAAAAAGGGCGTATGCGTTTTTTCCTGAATATATTCAGGAAAAAACGCATACGCCCTTTTTGGCCAACCAAGCAAGCCGGAAGGGCAAATCAGCGCTACAAAGAAGTCTCGCTTGCCCTCGGTCAAAAGGGCCATGCTGAACAAAGTGTAAAAACCAGAAAAGCAGGACAGGCCATGGAGACATGGGAGCCTTGCTACGCTGATGGGCGGGATGTAAATTGCCAACAGGCACTCTGGAGAAGAGTACGGTGTGTCCTGAAACAAGTAATAAACACAGCGTAGAGAGCATAGGGCACTTCCACTCATGGGCGTATAAATTGGGAAAACTAAAAATCAACAAGACACAGGCACCCTAAAGTTTACGGCTGCTCTGTTTCCAAGAATCTCCGCTTTGGTACACCTTCAATATCCCAGGAAAGAGAAAAATGGATAAAGAAATGGTGGTACTTGGCACAATGGAATATCACTCAGCCATGAAATCAATGTCATAAGGCTAGTTAGCAGCATGATGAGTGGATTTAGGTACGATGATTCTAAGTGAAATAAGTCACACAGAAAAAGACACTTATCCTAAGATATCGCTTTTAGGGGGAATGTGAAAATCGCTACACTTGAACTGAATTACAAAACAGAACATAGTCACAACTTTAGAAGACACACTATGGCTGCTTAACGGGAAAGGTGAGGTGGGGTGATGCATAAAACAAGGGTTTGAAATTAGCTCAGAGACCGCTCCATAAGCCAAATATATAATAGACAAGGCCTACTCCCTGCTCAGTGAACTGGACTCAACACACCCTAGTCACCACACAAGAATATATCTGAGTAGTAAGAATCTGAAAACCTATGTATCGATATCTCTCTGCAAGTGAATCAAAAGGGTGTAAAGCGGCATCAACACAGCAGGGAAAAGCAGCCAAGCCCGATTCTAAACATACATTACTTTAAAAAACCCACAAAAGAAAGACAGTGAAAGAGACAGAAATTCTTAAAAATCCGTTCAGGGTCTATGATGCAACCTGGATTGACCATATCTAGACCCACAGCTGGATGAGACATAAGGCTGGACACTCTTGGGGCTGAGCGGATTGGTGAGGTTGGGTGAGAAATGCAGATACTTTAAAGTAACACTGCTGGGAACACACCCCATGGGTCTCAAATCTCCAGGTACAAGGGCATCTTCCTACATCAAAACATGCATGGGAAACCCAGAAGATGGTATGCCATGAGATCGGGAAAGGTTTCTAAAACGCACCTCATTTCTCCTCTCCTTGTGCTCGGGTTCGCCATTCCAGCCGCTTGACTAACCATCTCCCTACTTGGAGAATCAGCACCTTTAACCTCCTGATTGTACAGGTTGCAATTTGTCCTGAGGATGAACGGGAACATGCGGAACCAACGAGAGACGAGCCCTAGGTATTGGCACAGGCATAGGTCACTCCATTTTCCCATCAGGAAGAAGAATGAACCACAGGCTCAGCCTGCCCCCCAGAACCAATATAGGGCCTGAAGCAATCCTGCGCTTTTGCGGCCAGCTCCCAAAAAAGCGAGGAGACAAATGGAGCTCAGGGGCACTGCAATTCACAAACGTGCAGAGTTATAAATGAGAACTCTCGTCCACAAATATATTGAGGGAAGGCAACGAAGAGGATTTGAAAGCAAGGCAGATTTGCAGGAAACAGATTTCAGGAGGTAGATTCGACTCGCCTTTAAAGCACATGAAAAGCGGCAAAACGTTGACAATGATGCCCTTGGCCAAAAAGGGCGTATGCGTTTTTTCCTGAATATATTCAGGAAAAAACGCATACGCCCTTTTTGGCCAACCAAGCAAGCCGGAAGGGCAAATCAGCGCTACAAAGAAGTCTCGCTTGCCCTCGGTCAAAAGGGCCATGCTGAACAAAGTGTAAAAACCAGAAAAGCAGGACAGGCCATGGAGACATGGGAGCCTTGCTACGCTGATGGGCGGGATGTAAATTGCCAACAGGCACTCTGGAGAAGAGTACGGTGTGTCCTGAAACAAGTAATAAACACAGCGTAGAGAGCATAGGGCACTTCCACTCATGGGCGTATAAATTGGGAAAACTAAAAATCAACAAGACACAGGCACCCTAAAGTTTACGGCTGCTCTGTTTCCAAAAATCTCCGCTTCGGTACACCTTCAATATCCCAGGAAAGAGAAAAATGGATAAAGAAATGGTGGTACTTGGCACAATGGAATATCACTCAGCCATGAAATCAATGTCATAAGGCTAGTTAGCAGCATGATGAGTGGATTTAGGTACGATGATTCTAAGTGAAATAAGTCACACAGAAAAAGGCACTTATCCTAAGATATCGCTTATAGACGGAATGTCAAAATCACTACACTTTAACTGAATTACAAAACAGAACAGAGGCACACCTTTAGAAGACATACTATGGCTACTTAACCGGAAAGGTGAGGTGGAATGATGCATAAAACAAGGGTTTGAAACTAGCTCAGACACCGCTCCATAAGCCAAATATGTAATAGACAAGGCCTACTCCCTGCTCAGTGAACTGGACTCAACACCCCCTAGTCACCGCACAAGAATATATCTGACTAGTAAGAATCTGAAAACCTATGTATCGATATCTCTCTGCAAGTGAATCAAGAGGGTGTAAAGCGGCATCAACACAGCAGGGAAAAGCAGCCAAGCCCGATTCTAAAGATAAATTACTTTAAAAAACCCACAAAACAAAGACAGTGAAAGAGAGAGAAATTCTTACAAAATCCGTTCAGGGTCTATGATGCAACCTGGATTGACCATATCTAGACACACAGCTGGATGAGACATAAGGCTGGACACTCTTGGGGCTGAGAGGATTGGTGAGGTTGGGTGAGCAAACGCAGATACTTTAAAGTAACACTGCTGGGAACACACCCCATGGGTCTCAAATCTCCAGGTACAAGGGCATCTTCCTACATCAAAACATGCATGGGAAACCCAGAAGATGGTATGCCATGAGATCGGCAAAGGTTTCTAAAATGCACCTCATTTCTCCTCTCCTTGTGCTCGGGTTCGCCATTCCAGCCGCTTGACTAACCATCTCCCTACTTGGAGAATCAGCACCTTTAACCTCCTGATTGTACAGGTTGCAATTTGTCCTGAGGATGAACGGGAAGACGCGGAACCAACGAGCGACGAGGCCTAGGTGTTGGGACAGCCATAGGTCACTCCATTTTCCCATCAGGAAGAAGAATGAACCACAGGCTCAGCCTGCCCCCCAGAACCAATATAGGGCCTGAAGCAATCCTGCGCTTTTGCGGCCAGCTCCCAAAAAAGCGAGGAGACAAATGGAGCTCAGGGGCACTGCAATTCACAAACGTGCAGAGTTATAAATGAGAACTCTCGTCCACAAAATATTGAGGGAAGGCAACGAAGAGGATTTGAAAGCAAGGCAGATTTGCAGGAAACAGATTTCAGGAGGTAGATTCGACTCGCCTTTAAAGCACATGAAAAGCGGCAAAACGTTGACAATGATGCCCTTGGCCAAAAAGGGCGTATGCGTTTTTTCCCGAATATATTCAGGAAAAAACGCATACGCCCTTTTTGGCCAACCAAGCAAGCCGGAAGGGCAAATCAGCGCTACAAAGAAGTCTCACTTGCCCTCGGTCAAAACGGCCATGCTGAACAAACAGTAAAAACCAGAAAAGCTGGACAGGCCATGGAGACATGGGAGCCTTGCTACGCTGATGGGTGGGATATAAATTGCCAACAGGCACTCTGGAGAAGAGTACGGTGTGTCCTGAAACAAGTAATACACACAGCGTTGAGAGCATAGGGCACTTCCACTCATGGGCGTATAAATTGGGAAAACTAAAAATCAACAAGACACAGGCACCCTAAACTTTACGGCTGCTCTGTTGCCAAGAACCTCCGCTTCGGTACACCTTCAATATCCCAGGAAAGAGAAAAATGGATAAAGAAATGGTGGTACTTGACACAATGGAATATCACTCAGCCATGAAATCAATGTCATAAGGCTAGTTAGCAGCATGATGAGTGGATTTAGCGACTATGATTCTAAGTGAAATAAGTCACACAGTAAAAGGCCCTTCTCCTAAGATATCGCTTATAGAGGGAATGTCAAAATCGTTACAGTTGAACTGAATTACAAAACAGAACAGAGGCACACCTTTAGAAGACACACTATGGCTGCTTAACGGGAAAGGTGAGGTGGGGTGATGCATAAAACAAGGGTTTGAAATTAGCTCAGACACCGCTCCATAAGCCACATATGTAATAGACAAGGCCTACTCCCTGCTCAGTGTACTGGACTCAACACCCCCTAGTCACCGCACAAGAATATATCTGACTAGTATGAATCTGAAAACCTATGTATTGATATCTCTCTGCAAGTGAATCAAGAGGGTGTAAAGCGGCATAAACACAGCAGGGAAAAGCAGGCAAACCCCATTCTAAACATACATTACTTTAAAAAACCCACAAAGCAAAGACAGTGAAAGAGAGAGAAATTCTTACAAAATCCGTTCAGGGTCTCTGATGCAACCTGGATTGACCATATCTAGACCCACAGCTGGATGAGACAGAAGGCTGGACACTCTTGGGGCTGAGAGGATTGGTGAGGTTGGGTGAGCAAATGCAGATACTTTAAAGTAATACCGCGGGGTACCCACCCCATGGGTCTCAAATCTCCAGGTACAAGGGAATCTTCCTACATCAAAACATGCATGGGAAACCCAGAAGATGGTATGCCGTGAGATCGGGAAAGGTTTCTAAAACGCACCTCATTTCTCCTCTCCTTGTGCTCGGGTTCGCCATTCCAGCCGCTTGACTAACCATCTCTCTACTTGGAGAATCAGCACCTTTAACCTCCTGTTTCGTCCAGGTTGCAATTTGTCCTGAGGATGAACGGGAAGACGGGGAACCAACGAGAGACTAGCCCTAGGTGTTGGGACAGGCACAGGTCACTCCATTTCCCATCAGGAAGAAGAATGAACCACAGGCTCAGCCTGCCCCCCAGAACCAAAATAGGGCCTGAAGCAATCCTGCGCTTTTGCGGCCAGCTCCCAAGAAAGCGAGGAGACAAATGGAGCTCAGGGGCACTGCAATTCACAAACGTGCAGAGTTATAAATGAGAACTCTCGTCCACAAATATATTGAGGGAAGGCAACGAAGAGGATTTGAAAGCAAGGCAGATTTGCAGGAAACAGATTTCAGGAGGTAGATTCGACTCGCCTTTAAAGCACATGAAAAGCGGCAAAACGTTGACAATGATGCCCTTGGCCAAAAAGGGCGTATGCGTTTTTTCCTGAATATATTCAGGAAAAAACGCATACGCCCTTTTTGGCCAACCAAGCAAGCCGGAAGGGCAAATCAGCGCTACAAAGAAGTCTCGCTTGCCCTCGGTCAAAAGGGCCATGCTGAACAAAGTGTAAAAACCAGAAAAGCAGGACAGGCCATGGAGACATGGGAGCCTTGCTACGCTGATGGGCGGGATGTAAATTGCCAACAGGCACTCTGGAGAAGAGTACGGTGTGTCCTGAAACAAGTAATAAACACAGCGTAGAGAGCATAGGGCACTTCCACTCATGGGCGTATAAATCGGGAAAACTAAAAATCAACAAGACACAGGCACCCTAAAGTTTACGGCTGCTTTGTTTCCAAGAATCTCCGCTTCGGTACACCTTCAATATCCCAGGAAAGAGAAAAATGGATAAAGAAATGGTGGTACTTGGCACAATGGAATATCACTCAGCCATGAAATCAATGTCATAAGGCTAGTTAGCAGCATGATGAGTGGATTTAGGTACGATGATTCTAAGTGAAATAAGTCACACAGAAAAAGACACTTATCCTAAGATATCGCTTATAGAGGGAATGTCAAAATCGCTACACTTGAACTGAATTACAAAACAGAACAGAGTCACACCTTTAGAAGACACACTATGGCTGCTTAACAGGAAAGGTGAGGTGGGGTGATGCATAAAACAAGGGTTTGAAATTAGCTCAGAGACCGCTCCATAACCCTAATATGTAATAGACAAGGCCTACTCCCTGCTCAGTGAACTGGACTCAACACACCCTAGTCACCACACAAGAATATATCTGACTAGTAAGAATCTGAAAACCTATGTATGGATATCTCTCTGCAAGTGAATCAAGAGGGTGTAAAGCGGCATCAACACAGCAGGGAAAAGCAGCCAAACCCGATTCTAAACATAAATTACTTAAAAAACCCACAAAACAAAGACAGTGAAAGAGAGAGAAATTCTTACAAAATCCGTTCAGGGTCCATGATGCAACCTGGATTGACCATATCTAGACCCACAGCTGGATGAGACATAAGGCTGGACACTCTTGGGGCTGAGAGGATTGGTGAGGTTGGGTGAGCAAACGCAGATACTTTAAAGTAACACTGCGGGGAACACACCCCATGGGTCTCAAATCTCCAGGTACAAGGGCATCTTCCTACATCAAAACATGCATGGGAAACCCAGAAGATGGTATGCCATGAGATCGGGAAAGGTTTCTAAAACGCACCTCATTTCTCCTCTCCTTGTGCTCGGGTTTACCATTCCAGCTGCTTGACTAACCATCTCCCTATTTGGAGAATGAGCACCTTTAACCTCCTGATTGTACAGGTTGCAATCTGTCCTGAGGATGAACGGGAAGACGTGGAACCAATGTGAGACGAGCCCTAGGTGTTGGGACAGGCATAGGTCACTCCATTTTCCCATCAGGAAGAAGAATGAACCACAGGCTCAGCCTGCCCCCCAGAACCAAAATAGGGCCTGAAGCAATCCTGCGCTTTTGCGGCCAGCTCCCAAAAAAGCGAGGAGACAAATGGAGCTCAGGGGCACTGCAATTCACAAACGTGCAGAGTTATAAATGAGAACTCTCGTCCACAAATATATTGAGGGAAGGCAACGAAGAGGATTTGAAAGCAAGGCAGATTTGCAGGAAACAGATTTCAGGAGGTAGATTCGACTCGCCTTTAAAGCACATGAAAAGCGGCAAAACGTTGACAATGATGCCCTTGGCCAAAAAGGGCGTATGCGTTTTTTCCTGAATATATTCAGGAAAAAACGCATACGCCCTTTTTGGCCAACCAAGCAAGCCAGAAGGGCAAATCAGCGCTACAAAGAAGTCTCGCTTGCCCTCGGTCAAAAGGGCCATGCTGAACAAACTGTAAAAACCAGAAAAGCAGGACAGGCCATGGAGACAGGGGAGCCTTGCTACGCTGATGGGCGGGATGTAAATTGCCAACAGGCACTCTGGAGAAGAGTACGGTGTGTCCTGAAACAAGTAATAAACACAGCGTTGAGAGCATACGGCACTTCCACTCATGGGCATATAAATTGGGAAAACTAAAAATCAACAAGACACAGGCACCCTAAAGTTTACGGCTGCTCTGTTTCCAAGAACCTCCGCTTCGGTACACCTTCAATATCCCAGGAAAGAGAAAAATGGATAAAGAAATGGTGGTACTTGGCACAATGGAATATCACTCAGCCATGAAATCAATGTCATAAGGCTAGTTAGCAGCATGATGAGTGGATTTAGGTACGATGATTCTAAGTGAAATAAGTCACACAGAAAAAGACACTTATCCTAAGATATCGCTTATAGAGGGAATGTCAAAATCGCTACACTTGAACTGAATTACAAAAGAGAACAGAGTCACACCTTTAGAAGACACACTATGGCTGCTTAACGGGAAAGGTGAGGTAGGGTGATGCATAAAACAAGGGTTTGAAATTAGCTCAGAGACCGCTCCATAAGCCAAATATGTAATAGACAAGGCCTACTCCCTGCTCAGTGAACTGGACTCAACACACCCTAGTCAACACACAAGAATATATTTGACTAGTAAGAATCTGAAAACCTATGTATCGATATCTCTCTGCAAGTGAATCAAGAGGGTGTAAAGCGGCATCAACACAGCAGGGAAAATCAGCCAAGCCCGATTCTAAACATAAATTACTTTAAAAAACCCACAAAACAAAGACAGTTAAAGAGAGAGAAATTCTTACAAAATCCATTCAGGGTCTATGATGCAACCTGGATTGACCATATCTAGACCCACAGCTGGATGAGACATAAGGCTGGACACTCTTGAGGCTGAGAGGATTGGTGAGGTTGGGTGAACAAATGCAGATACTTTAAAGTAATACTGCGGGGTACCCACCCAATGGGTCTCAAATCTCCAGGTACAAGGGCATCTTCCTACGTCAAAACATGCATGGGAAACACAGAGGATGGTATGCCGTGAGATCGGGAAAGGTTTCTAAAACGCACCTCATTTCTCCTCTCCTTGTGCTCGGGTTCGCCATTCCAGCCGCTTGACTAACCATCTCCCTACTTGGAGAATCAGCACCTTTAACCTCCTGTTTCGTCCAGGTTGCAATTTGTCCTGAGGATGAACGGGAAGACGGGGAACCAACGAGAGACTAGCCCTAGGTGTTGGGACAGGCACAGGTCACTCCATTTTCCCATCAGGAAGAAGAATGAACCACAGGCTCAGCCTGCCCCCCAGAACCAAAATAGGGCCTGAAGCAATCCTGCGCTTTTGCGGCCAGCTCCCAAGAAAGCGAGGAGACAAATGGAGCTCAGGGGCACTGCAATTCACAAACGTGCAGAGTTATAAATGAGAACTCTCGTGCACAAATATATTGAGGGAAGGCAACGAAGAGGATTTGAAAGCAAGGCAGATTTGCAGGAAACAGATTTCAGGAGGTAGATTCGACTCGCCTTTAAAGCACATGAAAAGCGGCAAAACGTTGACAATGATGCCCTTGGCCAAAAAGGGCGTATGCGTTTTTTCCTGAATATATTCAGGAAAAAACGCATACGCCCTTTTTGGCCAACCAAGCAAGCCGGAAGTGCAAATCAGCGCTACAAAGAAGTCTCGCTTGCCCTCGGTCAAAAGGGCCATGCTGAACAAAGTGTAAAAAGCAGAAAAGCTGGACAGGCCATGGAGTCATGGGAGCCTTGCTACGCTGATGGGCGGGATGTAAATTGCCAACAGGCACTCTGGAGAAGAGTACGGTGTGTACTGAAACAAATAATAAACACAGCGTAGAGAGCATAGGGCACTTCCACTCATGGGCGTATAAATTGGGAAAATTAAAAATCAACAAGACACAGGCACCCTAAAGTTTACGGCTGCTCTGTTGCCAAGAACCTCCACTTCGGTACACCTTCAATATCCCAGGAAAGAGAAAAATGGATAAAGAAATGGTGGTACTTGGCACAATGGAATATCACTCAGCCATGAAATCAATGTCATAAGACTAGGTAGCAGCATGATTAGTGGATTTAGGTACGATGATTCTAAGTGAAATAAGTCACACAGAAAAAGGCACTTATCCTAAGATATCGCTTATAGAGGGAATGTCAAAATCGCTACACTTGAACTGAATTACAAAACAGAACAGAGGCACACCTTTAGAAGACACACTATGGCTGCTTAACCGGAAAGGTGAGGTGGGGTGATGCATAAAACAAGGGTTTGAAATTAGCTCAGACACCGCTCCATAAGCCAAATATGTAATAGACAAGGCCTACTCCCTGCTCAGTGAACTGGACTCAACACCCCCTAGTCACCGGACAAGAATATATCTGACTAGTATGAATCTGAAAACCTATGTATTGATATCTCTCTGCAAGTGAATCAAGAGGGTGTAAAGCGGCATAAACACAGCAGGGAAAAGCAGCCAAACCCCATTCTAAACATACATTTCTTTAAAAAACCCACAAAGCAAAGACAGTGAAAGAGAGAGAAATTCTTACAAAATCCGTTCAGGGTCTCTGATGCAACCTGGATTGACCATATCTAGACCCACAGCTGGATGAGACATAAGGCTGGACACTCTTGCGGCTGAGAGGATTAGTGAGGTTGGGTGAGCAAATGCAGATACTTTAAAGTAATACAGCGGGGTACCCACCCCATGGGTCTCAAATCTCCAGGTACAAGGGCATCTTCCTACATCAAAACATGCATGGGAAACCCAGAAGATGGTATGCCGTGAGATCGGAAAAAGTTTCTAAAACGCACCTAATTTCTCCTCTCCTTGTGCTCGGGTCCGCCATTCCAGCCGCTTGATGCACCATCTCCCTACTTGGAGAATCAGCACCTTTAACCTCCTGTTTCGTCCAGGTTGCAGTTTGTCCTGAGGATGAACGGGAAGACGGGGAACCAACGAGAGACTAGCCCTAGGTGTTGGGACAGGCACAGGTCACTCCATTTTCACATCAGGAAGAAGAATGAACCACAGGCTCAGCCTGCCCCCCAGAACCAAAATAGGGCCTGAAGCAATCCTGCGCTTTTGCGGCCAGCTCCCAAAAAAGCGAGGAGACAAATGGAGCTCAGGGGCACTGCAATTCACAAACGTGCAGAGTTATAAATGAGATCTCTCGTCCACAAATATTTTGAGGGAAGGCAACGAAGAGGATTTGAAAGCAAGGCAGATTTGCAGGAAACAGATTTCAGGAGGTAGATTCGACTCGCCTTTAAAGCACATGAAAAGTGACAAAACGTTGACAATGATGCCCTTGGCCAAAAAGGGCGTATGCGTTTTTTCCTGAATATATTCAGGAAAAAACGCATACGCCCTTTTTGGCCAACCAAGCAAGCCGGAAGGGCAAATCAGTGCTACAAAGAAGTCTCGCTTGCCCTCGGTCAAAAGGGCCATGCTGAACAAAGTGTAAAAACCAGAAAAGCAACACAGGCCATGGAGACATGGGAGCCTTGCTACGCTGATGGGCGGGATGTAAATTGCCAACAGGCAATCTGGAGAAGAGTACGGTGTGTCCTGAAACAAGTAATAAACACAGCGTAGAGAGCATAGGGCACTTCCACTCATGGGCGTATAAATTGGGAAAACTAAAAATCAACAAGACACAGGCACCCTAAAGTTTACGGCTGCTCTGTTGCCAAGAACCTCCGCTTCGGTACACCTTCAATATCCCAGGAAAGAGAAAAATGGATAAACAAATGGTGGTACTTGGCACAATGCAATATCACTCAGCCATGAAATCAATGTCATAAGGCTAGTTAGCAGCATGATGAGTGGATTTAGGTACGATGATTCTAAGTGAAATAAGTCACACAGAAAAAGGCACTTATCCTAAGATATCGCTTATAGAGGGAATGTCAAAATCGCTACACTTGAACTGAATTACCAAACAGAACAGAGTCACACCTTTAGAAGACACACTATGTCTGCTTAACTGGAAAGGTGAGGTGGGGTGATGCATAAAACAAGGGTTTGAAATTAGCTCAGACACCGCTCATAAGCCAAATATGTACTAGACAAGGCCTACTCCCTGCTCAGTGAACTGGACTCAACACCCCCTAGTCACCGCACAAGAATATATCTGACTAGTATGAATCTGAAAACCTATGTATCGATATCTCTCTGCAAGTGAATCAAGAGGGTGTAAAGCGGCATAAACACAGCAGGGAAAAGCAGCCAAACCCCATTCTAAACATACATTACTTTAAAAAACCCACAAAGCAAAGACAGTGAAAGAGATAGAAATTCTTACAAAATCCGTTCAGGGTCTCTGATGCAACCTGGATTGACCATATCTAGACCCACAGCTGGATGAGACATAAGGCTGGACACTCTTGGGGCTGAGAGGATTGGTGAGGTTGGGTGAGCAAATGCAGATACTTTAAAGTAATACCGCGGGGTACCCACCCGATGGGTCTCAAATCTCCAGGTACAAGGGAATCTTCCTACATCAAAACATGCATGGGAAACCCAGAAGATGGTATGCCGTGAGATCGGGAAAGTTTCTAAAACGCACCTCATTTCTCCCCTCCTTGTGCTCGGGTTCGCCATTCCAGCCACTTGACTAACCATCTCCCTAATTGGAGAATCAGCACCTTTAACCTACTGTTTCGTCCAGGTTGCAATTTGTCCTGAGGATGAACGGGAAGACGGGGGACCAACGAGAGACTAGCCCTAGGTGTTGGGACAGGCACAGGTCACTCCATTTTCCCATCAGGAAGAAGAATGAACCACAGGCTCAGCCTGCCCCCCAGAACCAAAATAGGGCCTGAAGCAATCCTGCGCTTTTGCGGCCAGCTCCCAAGAAAGCGAGGAGACAAATGGAGCTCAGGGGCACTGCAATTCACAAACGTGCAGAGTTATAAATGAGAACTCTCGTCCACAAATATATTGAGGGAAGGCAACGAAGAGGATTTGAAAGCAAGGCAGATTTGCAGGAAACAGATTTCAGGAGGTAGATTCGACTCGCCTTTAAAGCACATGAAAAGCGGCAAAACGTTGACAATGATGCCCTTGGCCAAAAAGGGCGTATGCGTTTTTTCCTGAATATATTCAGGAAAAAACGCATACGCCCTTTTTGGCCAACCAAGCAAGCCGGAAGGGCAAATCAGCGCTACAAAGAAGTCTCGCTTGCCCTCGGTCAAAAGGGCCATGCAGAACAAAATGTAAAAACCAGAAAAGCAGGACAGGCCATGGAGACATGGGAGCCTTGCTACGCTGATGGGCGGGATGTAAATTGCCAACAGGCACTCTGGAGAAGAGTACGGTGTGTCCTGAAACAAGTAATAAACACAGCGTAGAGAGCATAGGGCACTTCCACTCATGGGCGTATAAATTGGGAAAACTAAAAGTCAACAAGACACAGGCACCCCAAAATTTACGGCTGCTCTGTTGCCAAGAACCTCCGCTTCGGTACACCTTCAATATCCCAGGAAAGAGAAAAATGGATAAAGAAATGGTGGTACTTGGCACAATGGAATATCACTCAGCCATGAAATCAATGACATAAGGCTAGTTAGCAGCATGATGAGTGGATTTAGGTACGATGATTCTAAGTGAAATAAGTCACACAGAAAAAGGCCCTTATCCTAAGATATCGCTTCTAGAGGGAATGTCAAAATCGCTACACTTGAACTGAATTACAAAACAGAACAGAGTCACACCTTTAGAAGACACACTATGGCTGCTTAACGGGAAAGGTGAGGTGGGGTGATGCATAAAACAAGGGTTTGAAATTAGCTCAGACACCGCTCCATAAGCCAAATATGTAATAGACAAGGCCTACTCCCTGCTCAGTGTACTGGACTCAACACCCCCTTGTCACCGCACAAGAATATATCTGACTAGTATGAATCTGAAAACCTATGTATTGATATCTCTCTGCAAGTGAATCAAGAGGGTGTAAAGCGGCATAAACACAGCAGGGAAAAGCGGCCAAACCCCATTCTAAACATACATTACTTTAAAAAAGCCACAAAGCAAAGACAGTGAAAGAGAGAGAAATTCTTACAAAATCCGTTCAGGGTCTCTGATGCAACCTGGATTGACCATATCAAGACCCACAGCTGGATGAGACATAAGGCTGGACACTCTTGGGGCTGAGAGGATTGGTGAGGTTGGGTGAGCAAACGCAGATAATTAAAAGTAACACTGCGGGGAACACACCCCATGGGTCTCAAATCTCCAGGTACAAGGGCATCTTCCTACATCAAAACATGCATGGGAAACCCAGAAGATGGTATGCCGTGAGATCGGGAAAGGTTTCTAAAACGCACCTCATTTCTCCTCTCCTTGTGCTCGGGTTCGCCATTCCAGCCGCTTGACTAACCATCTCCCTACTTGGAGAATCAGCACCTTTAACCTCCTGTTTCGTCCAGGTTGCAATTTGTCCTGAGGATGAACGGGAAGACGGGGAACCAACGAGAGACTAGCCCTAGGTGTTGGGACAGGCACAGGTCACTCCATTTTCCCATCAGGAAGAAGAATGAACCACAGGCTCAGCCTGCCCCACAGAACCAAAATAGGGCCTGAAGCAATCCTGCGCTTTTGCGGCCAGCTCCCAAAAAAGCGAGGAGACTAATGGAGCTCAGGGGCACTGCAATTCACAAACGTGCAGAGTTATAAATGAGAACTCTCGTCCACAAATATATTGAGGGAAGGCAACGAAGAGGATTTGAAAGCAAGGCAGATTTGCAGGAAACAGATTTCAGGAGGTAGATTCGACTCGCCTTGAAAGCACATGAAAAGTGGCAAAACGTTGACAATGATGCCCTTGGTCAAAAAGGGCGTATGCGTTTTTTCCTGAATATATTCAGGAAAAAACGCATACGCCCTTTTTGGCCAACCAAGCAAGCCGGAAGGGCAAATCAGCGCTACAAAGAAGTCTCGCTTGCCCTCGGTCAAAAGGCCATGCTGAACAAAGTGTAAAAAGCAGAAAAGCTGGACAGGCCATGGAGACATGGGAGCCTTGCTACGCTGATGGGCAGGATGTAAATTGCCAACAGGCACTCTGGAGAAGAGTACGGTGTGTCCTGAAACAAATAATAAACACAGCGTAGAGAGCATAGGGCACTTCCACTCATGGGCGTATAAATTGGGAAAACTAAAAATCAACAAGACACAGGCACCCTAAAGTTTACGGCTGCTCTGTTGCCAAGAACCTCCGCTTCGGTACACCTTCAATATCCCAGGAAAGAGAAAAATGGATAAAGAAATGGTGGTACTTGGCACAATGGAATATCACTCAGCCATGAAATCAATGTCATAAGACTAGGTACCAGCATGATTAGTGGATTTAGGTACGATGATTCTAAGTGAAATAAGTCACACAAAAAAGGCACTTATCCTAAGATATCGCTTATAGAGGGAATGTCAAAATCGCTACACTTGAACTGAATTACAAAACAGAACAGAGGCACACCTTTAGAAGACACACTATGGCTGCTTAACCGGAAAGGTGAGGTGGGGTGATGCATAAAACAAGGGTTTGAAATTAGCTCAGACACCGCTCCATAAGCCAAATATGTAATAGACAAGGCCTACTCCCTGCTCAGTGAACTGGACTCAACACCCCCTAGTCACCGGACAAGAATATATCTGACTAGTATGAATCTGAAAACCTATGTATTGATATCTCTCTGCAAGTGAATCAAGAGGGTGTAAAGCGGCATCAACACAGCAGGGAAAAGCAGCCAAACCCCATTCTAAACATACATTACTTTAAAAAACCCACAAAGCAAAGACAGTGAAAGAGAGAGAAATTCTTACAAAATCCGTTCAGGGTCTCTGATGCAACCTGGATTGACCATATCTAGACCCACAGCTGGATGAGACATAAGGCTGGACACTCTTGCGGCTGAGAGGATTAGTGAGGTTGGGTGAGCAAATGCAGATACTTTAAAGTAATACTGCGGGGTACCCACCCCATGGGTCTCAAATCTCCAGGTACAAGGGCATCTTCCTACATCAAAACATGCATGGGAAACCCAGAAGATGGTATGCCGTGAGATCGCAAAAAGTTTCTAAAACGCACCTCATTTCTCCTCTCCTTGTGCTCGGGTCCGCCATTCCAGCCGCTTGATTCACCATCTCCCTACTTGGAGAATCAGCACCTTAAACCTCCTGTTTCGTCCAGGTTGCAGTTTGTCCTGAGGATGAACGGGAAGACGGGGAACCAACGAGAGACTAGCCCTAGGTGTTGGGACAGGCACAGGTCACTCCATTTTCACATCAGGAAGAAGAATGAACCACAGGCTCAGCCTGCCCCCCAAAACCAAAATAGGGCCTGAAGCAATCCTGCGCTTTTGCGGCCAGCTCCCAAAAAAGCGAGGAGACAAATGGAGCTCAGGGGCACTGCAATTCACAAACGTGCAGAGTTATAAATGAGAACTCTCGTCCACAAATATATTGAGGGAAGGCAACGAAGAGGATTTGAAAGCAAGGCAGATTTGCAGGAAACAGATTTCAGGAGGTAGATTCAACTCGCCTTTAAAGCACATGAAAAGTGGCAAAACGTTGACAATGATGCCCTTGGCCAAAAAGGGCGTATGCGTTTTTTCCTGAATATATTCAGGAAAAAACGCATACGCCCTTTTTGGCCAACCAAGCAAGCCGGAAGGGCAAATCAGCGCTACAAAGAAGTCTCGCTTGCCCTCGGTCAAAAGGGCCATGCTGAACAAAGTGTAAAAACCAGAAAAGCAGGACAGGCCATGGAGACAAGGGAGCCTTGCTACGCTGATGGGCGGGATGTAAATTGCCAACAGGCACTCTGGAGAAGAGTACGGTGTGTCCTGAAACAAGTAATAAACACAGCTTAGAGAGCATAGGGCACTCCCACTCATGGGCGTATAAATTGTGAAAACTAAAAATCAACAAGACACAGGCACCCTAAAGTTTACGGCTGCTCTGTTTCCAAGAACCTCCGCTTCGGTACACCTTCAATATCCCAGGAAAGAGAAAAGTGGATAAAGAAATGGTGGTACTTGGCACAATGGAATATCACTCAGCCATGAAATCAATGTCATAAGGCTAGTTAGCAGCATGATGAGTGGATTTAGGTACGATGATTCTAAGTGAAATAAGTCACACAGAAAAAGACACTTATCCTAAGATATCGCTTATAGAGGGAATGTCAAAATCGCTACACTTGAACTGAATTACAAAACAGAACAGAGTCACACCTTTAGAAGACACACTATGGCTGCTTAACCGGAAAGGTGAGGTGGGGTGATGCATAAAACAAGGGTTTGAAATTAGCTCAGAGACCGCTCCATAAGCCAAATATGTAATAGACAAGGCCTACTCCCTGCTCAGTGAACTGGACTCAACACACCCTAGTCACCACACAAGAATATATCTGAGTAGTAAGAATCTGAAAACCTATGTATCGATATCTCTCTGCAAGTGAATCAAGAGGGTGTAAAGCGGCATCAACACAGCAGGGAAAAGCAGCCAAGCCCGATTCTAAACATAAATTTCTTTAAAAAACCCACAAAACAAAGACAGTGAAAGAGAGAGAAATTCTTACAAAATCCGTTTAGGGTCTATGATGCAACCTGGATTGACCATATCTAGACCCACAGCTGGATGAGACATAAGGCTGGACACTCTTGAGGCTGAGAGGATTGGTGAGGTTGGGTGAACAAATGCAGATACTTTAAAGTAATACTGCGGGGTACCCACCCAATGGGTCTCAAATCTCCAGGTACAAGGGAATCTTCCTACATCAAAACATGCATGGGAAACCCAGAAGATGGTATGCCGTGAGATCGGGAAAAGTTTCTAAAACGCACCTCATTTCTCCTCTCCTTGTGCTCGGGTTCGCCATTCCAGCCGCTTGACTAACCATCTCCCTACTTGGAGAATCAGCACCTTTAACCTCCTGTTTCGTACAGGTTGCAGGTTGTCCTGAAGATGAACGGGAAGACGGGGAACCAACGAGAGACTAGCCCTAGGTGTTGGGACAGGCATAGGTCACTCCATTTTCCCATCAGGAAGAAGAATGAACCACAGGCTCAGCCTGCCCCCCAGAACCAAAATAGGGCCTGAAGCAATCCTGCGCTTTTGCGGCCAGCTCCCAAAAAAGCGAGGAGACAAATGGAGCTCAGGGGCACTGCAATTCACAAACGTGCAGAGTTATAAATGAGATCTCTCGTCCACAAATATATTGAGGGAAGGCAACGAAGAGGATTTGAAAGCAAGGCAGATTTGCAGGAAACAGATTTCAGGAGGTAGATTCGACTCGCATTTAAAGCACATGAAAAGTGACAAAACGTTGACAATGATGCCCTTGGCCAAAAAGGGCGTATGCGTTTTTTCCTGAATATATTCAGGAAAAAACGCATACGCCCTTTTTGGCCAACCAAGCAAGCCGGAAGGGCAAATCAGCGCTACAAAGAAGTCTCGCTTGCCCTCGGTCAAAAGGGCCATGCTGAACAAACTGTAAAAGCCAGAAAAGCAAGACAGGCCATGGAGACATGGGAGCCTTGCTACGCTGATGGGCGGGATGTAAATTGCCAACAGGCACTCTGGAGAAGAGTACGGTGTGTCCTGAAACAAGTAATAAACACAGCGTAGAGAGCATAGGGCACTTCCACTCATGGGCGTATAAATTGGGAAAACTAAAAATCAACAAGACACAGGCACCCTAAAGTTTACGGCTGCTCTGTTGCCAAGAACCTCCGCTTCGGTACACCTTCAATATCCCAGGAAAGAGAAAAATGGATAAAGAAATGGTGGTACTTGGCACAATGCAATATCACTCAGCCATGAAATCAATGTCATAAGGCTAGTTAGCAGCATGATGAGTGGATTTAGGTACGATGATTCTAAGTGAAATAACTCACACAGAAAAAGGCACTTATCCTAAGATATCGCTTATAGAGGCAATGTCAAAATCGCTACACTTGAACTGAATTACAAACAGAACAGAGTCACACCTTTAGAAGACACACTATGGCTGCTTAACGGGAAAGGTGAGGTGGGGTGATGCATAAAACAAGGGTTTGAAATTAGCTCAGACACCGCTCCATAAGCCAAATATGTAATAGACAAGGCCTACTCCCTGCTCAGTGAACTGGACTCAACACCCCCTAGTCACCGCACAAGAATATATCTGACTAGTATGAATCTGAAAACCTATGTATCGATATCTCTCTGCAAGTGAATCAAGAGGGTGTAAAGCGGCATCAACACAGCAGGGAAAAGCAGCCAAACCCCATTCTAAACATAAATTACTTTATAAAACCCACAAAACAAAGACAGTGAAAGAGAGAGAAATTCTTACAAAATCCGTTCAGGGTCTCTGATGCAACCTGGATTGACCATATCTAGACCCACAGCTGGATGAGACATAAGGCTGGACACTCTTGGGGCTGAGAGGATTGGTGAGGTTGGGTGAGCAAACGCAGATACTTTAAAGTAAAACTGCGGGGAACACACCCCATGGGTCTCAAATCTCCTGGTACAAGGGCATCTTCCTACATCAAAACATGCATGGGAAACCCAGAAGATGGTATGCCATGAGATCGGGAAAGGTTTCTAAAACGCACCTCATTTCTCCTCTCCTTGTGCTCGGGTTCGCCATTCCAGCTGCTTGACCAACCATCTCCCTACTTGGAGAATCAGCACCTTTAACCTCCTGATTGTACAGGTTGCAATTTGTCCTGAGGATGAACGGGAAGACGCGGAAGCAACGAGAGACGAGCCCTAGGTGCTGGGACAGGCGTAGGTCACTCCATTTTCCCATCAGGAAGAAGAATGAACCACAGGCTCAGCCTGCCCCCCAGAACCAAAATAGGGCCTGAAGCAATCCTGCGCTTTTGCGGCCAGCTCCCAAAGAAGCGAGGAGACAAATGGAGCTCAGGGGCACTGCAATTCACAAACGTGCAGAGTTATAAATGAGAACTCTCGTCCACAAATATATTGAGGGAAGGCAACGAAGAGGATTTGAAAGCAAGGCAGATTTGCAGGAAACAGATTTCAGGAGGTAGATTCGACTCGCCTTTAAAGCACATGAAAAGCGGCAAAACGTTGACAATGATGCCCTTGGCCAAAAAGGGCGTATGCGTTTTTTCCTGAATATATTCAGGAAAAAACGCATACGCCCTTTTTGGCCAACCAAGCAAGCCGGAAGGGCAAATCAGCGCTACAAAGAAGTCTCGCTTGCCCTTGGTCAAAAGGGCCATGCTGAAGAAAGTGTAAAAACCAGAAAAGCAGGACAGGCCATGGAGACATGGGAGCCTTGCTACGCTGATGGGCGGGATGTAAATTGCCAACAGGCACTCTGGAGAAGTGTACGGTGTGTCCTGAAACAAGTAATAAACACAGCATAGAGAGCATAGGGCACTTCCACTCATGGGCGTATAAATTGGGAAAACTAAAAATCAACAAGACACAGGCACCCCAAACTTTACGGCTGTTCTGTTGCCAAGAACCTCCGCTTCGGTACACTTTCAATATCCCAGGAAAGAGAAAAATGGATAAAGAAATGGTGGTACTTGGCACAATGGAATATCACTCAGCCATGAAATCAATGTCATAAGGCTAGTTAGCAGCATGATGAGTGGATTTAGGTACGATGATTCTAAGTGAAATAAGTCACACAGAAAAAGGCACTTATCCTAAGATATCGCTTATAGAGGGAATGTCAAAATCGCTACACTTGAACTGAATTACAAAACAGAACAGAGGCACACCTTTAGAAGACACACTATGGCTGCTTAACCGGAAAGGTGAGGTGGGGTGATGCATAAAACAAGGGTTTGAAATTAGCTCAGAGACCGCTCCATAAGCCAAATATGTAATAGACAAGGCCTACTCCCTGCTCAGTTAACTGGACTCAACACCCCCTAGTCACCGCACAAGAATATATCTGACTAGTATGAAATTGAAAACCTGTGTATTGATATCTCTCTGCAAGTGAATCAAGAGGGTGTAAAGCGGCATAAACGCAGCAGGGAAAAGCAGCCAAACCGCATTCTAAACATACATTACTTTAAAAAACCCACAAAGCAAAGACAGTGAAAGAGAGAGAAATTCTTACAAAATCCGTTCAGGGTCTCTGATGCAACCTGGATTGACCATATCTAGACCCACAGCTGGATGAGACATAAGGCTGGACACTCTTGGGGCTGAGAGGATTGGTGAGGTTGGGTGAGCAAACGCAGATACTTTAAAGTAATACCGCGGGGTACCCACCCCATGGGTCTCAAATCTCCAGGTACAAGGGCATCTTCCTACATCCAAACATGCATGTGAAACCCAGAAGATGGTATGCCGTGAGATCGGGAAAGGTTTCTAAAACGCACCTCATTTCTCCTCTCCTTGTGCTCGGGTTCGCCATTCCAGCCGCTTGATTCACCATCTCCCTACTTGGAGAATCAGCATCTTCAAACTCCTGTATCGTACAGGTTGCAATTTTCCTGAGGATGAACGGGAAGACGGGCAACCAACGAGAGACTAGCCCTAGGTGTTGGGACAGGCACAGGTCACTCCATTTTTCCATCAGGAAGAAGAATGAACCACAGGCTCAGCCTGCCCCCCAGAACCAAAATAGGGCCTGAAGCAATGCTGCGCTTTTGCGGCCAGCTCCCAAAAAAGCGAGTAGACAAATGGAGCTCAGGGGCACTGCAATTCACAAACGTGCAGAGTTATAAATGAGAACTCTCGTCCACAAATATATTGAGGGAAGGCAACGAAGAGGATTTGAAAGTAAGGCAGATTTTTAGGAAACAGATTTCAGGATGTAGATTCGACTCGCCTGTAAAGCACATGAAAAGCGGCAAAACGTTGACAATGATGCCCTTGGCCAAAAAGGGCGTATGCGTTTTTTCCTGAATATATTCAGGAAATATATTCAGGAAATATATTCAGGAAATATATTCAGGAAAAAACGAATACGCCCTTTTTGGCCAACCAAGCAAGCCGGAAGGGCAAATCAGCGCTACAAAGAAGTCTCGCTTGCCCTCGGTCAAAAGGGCCATGCTGAACAAACAGTAAAAACCAGAAAAGCAGGACAGGCCATGGAGACATGCGAGCCTTGCTACGCTGATGGGCGGGATGTAAATTGCCAACAGGCAGTCTGGAGAAGTGTACGGTGTGTCCTGAAACAAGTAATAAACACAGCTTAGAGAGCATAGGGCACTTCCACTCATGGGCGTATAAATTGGGAAAACTAAAAATCAACAAGACACAGGCACCCCAAAATTTACAGCTGCTCTGTTTCCAAGAACCTCCACTTCGGTACACCTTCAATATCCCAGGAAAGAGAAAAATGGATAAACAAATGGTGGTACTTGGCACAATGGAATGTCACTCAGCCATGAAATCAATGTCATAAGGCTAGTTAGCAGGATGATGAGTGGATTTAGCGACGATGATTCTAAGTGAAATAAGTCACACAGAAAAAGACACTTATCCTAAGATATCGCTTATAGAGGGAATGTCAAAATCGCTACACTTGAACTGAATTACAAAACAGAACAGAGTCACACCTTTAGAAGACACACTATGGCTGCTTAACGGGAAAGGTGAGGTGGGGTGATGCATAAAACAAGGGTTTGAAATTAGCTCAGAGACCGCTCCATAAGCCAAATATGTAATAGACAAGGCCTACTCCCTGCTCAGTGAACTGGACTCAACACACCCTAGTCACCACACAAGAATATATCTGAGTAGTAAGAATCTGAAAACCTATGTATCGATATCTCTCTGCAAGTGAATCAAGAGGGTGTAAAGCGGCATCAACACAGCAGGGAAAAGCACCCAAGCCCGATTCTAAACATAAATTACTTTAAAAAACCCACAAAACAAAGACAGTGAAAGAGAGAGAAATTCTTACAAAATCCGTTCAGGGTCTCTGATGCAACCTGGATTGACCATATCTAGACCCACAGCTGGATGAGACATAAGGCTGCACACTCTTGGGGCTGAGAGGATTGGTGAGGTTGGGTGAGCAAACGCAGATACTTTAAAGTAATACCGCGGGGTACCCACCCCATGGGTCTCAAATCTCCAGGTACAAGGGCATCTTCCTACATCCAAACATGCATGTGAAACCCAGAAGATGGTATGCCGTGAGATCGGGAAAGGTTTCTAAAACGCACCTCATTTCTCCTCTCCTTGTGCTCGGGTTCCCCATTCCAGCCGCTTGATTCACCATCTCCCTACTTGGAGAATCAGCATCTTTAAACTCCTGTATCGTACAGGTTGCAATTTTCCTGAGGATGAACGGGAAGACGGACAACCAACGAGAGACTAGCCCTAGGTGTTGGGACAGGCGCAGGTCACTCCATTTTTCCATCAGGAAGAAGAATGAACCACAGGCTTAGCCTGCCCCCCAGAACCAAAATAGGGCCTGAAGCAATCCTGCGCTTTTGCCGCCAGCTCCCAAAAAAGCGAGTAGACAAATGGAGCTCAGGGGCACTGCAATTCACAAACGTGCAGAGTTATAAATGAGAACTCTCGTCCACAAATATATTGAGGGAAGGCAACGAAGAGGATTTGAAAGTAAGGCAGATTTTCAGGAAACAGATTTCAGGATGTAGATTCGACTCGCCTGTAAAGCACAGGAAAAGCGGCAAAACGTTGACAATGATGCCCTTGGCTAAAAAGGGCGTATGCGTTTTTTCCTGAATATATTCAGGAAAAAACGCATACGCCGTTTTTGGCCAACCAAGCAAGCCGGAAGGGCAAATCAGCGCTACAAAGAAGTCTCGCTTGCCCTCGGTCAAAAGGGCCATGCTGAACAAACAGTAAAAACCAGAAAAGCAGGACAGGCCATGGAGACATGCGAGCCTTGCTACGCTGATGGGCGGGATGTAAATTGCCAACAGGCACTCTGGAGAAGAGTACGGTGTGTCCTGAAACAAGTAATAAACACAGCTTAGAGAGCATAGGGCACTCCCACTCATGGGCGTATAAATTGTGAAAACTAAAAATCAACAAGACACAGGCACCCTAAAGTTTACGGCTGCTCTGTTTCCAAGAACCTCCGCTTCGGTACACCTTCAATATCCCAGGAAAGAGAAAAGTGGATAAAGAAATGGTGGTACTTGGCACAATGGAATATCACTCAGCCATGAAATCAATGTCATAAGGCTAGTTAGCAGCATGATGAGTGGATTTAGGTACGATGATTCTAAGTGAAATAAGTCACACAGAAAAAGACACTTATCCTAAGATATCGCTTATAGAGGGAATGTCAAAATCGCTACACTTGAACTGAATTACAAAACAGAACAGAGTCACACCTTTAGAAGACACACTATGGCTGCTTAACGGGAAAGGTGAGGTGGGGTGATGCATAAAACAAGGGTTTGAAATTAGCTCAGAGACCGCTCCATAAGCCAAATATGTAATAGACAAGGCCTACTCCCTGCTCAGTGAACTGGACTCAACACACCCTAGTCACCACACAAGAATATATCTGAGTAGTAAGAATCTGAAAACCTATGTATCGATATCTCTCTGCAAGTGAATCAAGAGGGTGTAAAGCGGCATCAACACAGCAGGGAAAAGCAGCCAAGCCCGATTCTAAACATAAATTTCTTTAAAAAACCCACAAAACAAAGACAGTGAAAGAGAGAGAAATTCTTACAAAATCCGTTTAGGGTCTATGATGCAACCTGGATTGACCATATCTAGACCCACAGCTGGATGAGACATAAGGCTGGACACTCTTGAGGCTGAGAGTATTGGTGAGGTTGGGTGAACAAATGCAGATACTTTAAAGTAATACTGCGGGGTACCCACCCAATGGGTCTCAAATCTCCAGGTACAAGGGCATCTTCCTACATCAAAACATGCATGGGAAACCCAGAAGATGGTATGCCGTGAGATCGGGAAAAGTTTCTAAAACGCACCTCATTTCTCCTCTCCTTGTGCTCGGGTTCGCCATTCCAGCCGCTTGACTAACCATCTCCCTACTTGGAGAATCAGCACCTTTAACCTCCTGTTTCGTACAGGTTGCAGGTTGTCCTGAAGATGAACGGGAAGACGGGGAACCAACGAGAGACTAGCCCTAGGTGTTGGGACAGGCATAGGTCACTCCATTTTCCCATCAGAAAGAAGAATGAACCACAGGCTCAGCCTGCCCCCCAGAACCAAAATAGGGCCTGAAGCAATCCTGCGCTTTTGCGGCCAGCTCCCAAAAAAGCGAGGAGACAAATGGAGCTCAGGGGCACTGCAATTCACAAACGTGCAGAGTTATAAATGAGATCTCTCGTCCACAAATATATTGAGGGAAGGCAACGAAGAGGATTTGAAAGCAAGGCCGATTTGCAGGAAACAGATTTCAGGAGGTAGATTCGACTCGCATTTAAAGCACATGAAAAGTGACAAAACGTTGACAATGATGCCCTTGGCCAAAAAGGGCGTATGCGTTTTTTCCTGAATATATTCAGGAAAAAACGCATACGCCCTTTTTGGCCAACCAAGCAAGCCGGAAGGGCAAATCAGCGCTACAAAGAAGTCTCGCTTGCCCTCGGTCAAAAGGGCCATGCTGAACAAACTGTAAAAGCCAGAAAAGCAAGACAGGCCATGGAGACATGGGAGCCTTGCTACGCTGATGGGCGGGATGTAAATTGCCAACAGGCACTCTGGAGAAGAGTACGGTGTGTCCTGAAACAAGTAATAAACACAGCGTAGAGAGCATAGGGCACTTCCACTCATGGGCGTATAAATTGGGAAAACTAAAAATCAACAAGACACAGGCACCCTAAAGTTTACGGCTGCTCTGTTGCCAAGAACCTCCGCTTCGGTACACCTTCAATATCCCAGGAAAGAGAAAAATGGATAAAGAAATGGTGGTACTTGGCACAATGCAATATCACTCAGCCATGAAATCAATGTCATAAGGCTAGTTAGCAGCATGATGAGTGGATTTAGGTACGATGATTCTAAGTGAAATAACTCACACAGAAAAAGGCACTTATCCTAAGATATCGCTTATAGAGGCAATGTCAAAATCGCTACACTTGAACTGAATTACAAACAGAACAGAGTCACACCTTTAGAAGACACACTATGGCTGCTTAACGGGAAAGGTGAGGTGGGGTGATGCATAAAACAAGGGTTTGAAATTAGCTCAGACACCGCTCCATAAGCCAAATATGTAATAGACAAGGCCTACTCCCTGCTCAGTGAACTGGACTCAACACCCCCTAGTCACCGCACAAGAATATATCTGACTAGTATGAATCTGAAAACTTATGTATCGATATCTCTCTGCAAGTGAATCAAGAGGGTGTAAAGCGGCATCAACACAGCAGGGAAAAGCAGCCAAACCCCATTCTAAACATAAATTACTTTAAAAAACCCACAAAACAAAGACAGTGAAAGAGAGAGAAATTCTTACAAAATCCGTTCAGGGTCTCTGATGCAACCTGGATTGACCATATCTAGACCCACAGCTGGATGAGACATAAGGCTGGACACTCTTGGGGCTGAGAGGATTGGTGAGGTTGGGTGAGCAAACGCAGATACTTTAAAGTAAAACTGCGGGGAACACACCCCATGGGTCTCAAATCTCCTGGTACAAGGGCATCTTCCTACATCAAAACATGCATGGGAAACCCAGAAGATGGTATGCCATGAGATCGGGAAAGGTTTCTAAAACGCACCTCATTTCTCCTCTCCTTGTGCTCGGGTTCGCCATTCCAGCTGCTTGACCAACCATCTCCCTACTTGGAGAATCAGCACCTTTAACCTCCTGATTGTACAGGTTGCAATTTGTCCTGAGGATGAACGGGAAGACGCGGAAGCAACGAGAGACGAGCCCTAGGTGCTGGGACAGGCGTAGGTCACTCCATTTTCCCATCAGGAAGAAGAATGAACCACAGGCTCAGCCTGCCCCCCAGAACCAAAATAGGGCCTGAAGCAATCCTGCGCTTTTGCGGCCAGCTCCCAAAAAAGCGAGGAGACAAATGGAGCTCAGGGGCACTGCAATTCACAAACGTGCAGAGTTATAAATGAGAACTCTCGTCCACAAATATATTGAGGGAAGGCAACGAAGAGGATTTGAAAGCAAGGCAGATTTGCAGGAAACAGATTTCAGGAGGTAGATTCGACTCGCCTTTAAAGCACATGAAAAGCGGCAAAACGTTGACAATGATGCCCTTGGCCAAAAAGGGCGTATGCGTTTTTTCCTGAATATATTCAGGAAAAAACGCATACGCCCTTTTTGGCCAACCAAGCAAGCCGGAAGGGCAAATCAGCGCTACAAAGAAGTCTCGCTTGCCCTTGGTCAAAAGGGCCATGCTGAAGAAAGTGTAAAAACCAGAAAAGCAGGACAGGCCATGGAGACATGGGAGCCTTGCTACGCTGATGGGCGGGATGTAAATTGCCAACAGGCACTCTGGAGAAGTGTACGGTGTGTCCTGAAACAAGTAATAAACACAGCGTAGAGAGCATAGGGCACTTCCACTCATGGGCGTATAAATTGGGAAAACTAAAAATCAACAAGACACAGGCACCCCAAACTTTACGGCTGTTCTGTTGCCAAGAACCTCCGCTTCGGTACACCTTCAATATCCCAGGAAAGAGAAAAATGGATAAAGAAATGGTGGTACTTGGCACAATGGAATATCACTCAGCCATGAAATCAATGTCATAAGGCTAGTTAGCAGCATGATGAGTGGATTTAGGTACGATGATTCTAAGTGAAATAAGTCACACAGAAAAAGGCACTTATCCTAAGATATCGCTTATAGAGGGAATGTCAAAATCGCTACACTTGAACTGAATTACAAAACAGAACAGAGGCACACCTTTAGAAGACACACTATGGCTGCTTAACGGGAAAGGTGAGGTGGGGTGATGCATAAAACAAGGGTTTGAAATTAGCTCAGAGACCGCTCCATAAGCCAAATATGTAATAGACAAGGCCTACTCCCTGCTCAGTTAACTGGACTCAACACCCCCTAGTCACCGCACAAGAATATATCTGACTAGTATGAAATTGAAAACCTGTGTATTGATATCTCTCTGCAAGTGAATCAAGAGGGTGTAAAGCGGCATAAACGCAGCAGGGAAAAGCAGCCAAACCGCATTCTAAACATACATTACTTTAAAAAACCCACAAAGCAAAGACAGTGAAAGAGAGAGAAATTCTTACAAAATCCGTTCAGGGTCTCTGATGCAACCTGGATTGACCATATCTAGACCCACAGCTGGATGAGACATAAGGCTGGACACTCTTGGGGCTGAGAGGATTGGTGAGGTTGGGTGAGCAAACGCAGATACTTTAAAGTAATACCGCGGGGTACCCACCCCATGGGTCTCAAATCTCCAGGTACAAGGGCATCTTCCTACATCCAAACATGCATGTGAAACCCAGAAGATGGTATGCCGTGAGATCGGGAAAGGTTTCTAAAACGCACCTCATTTCTCCTCTCCTTGTGCTCGGGTTCCCCATTCCAGCCGCTTGATTCACCATCTCCCTACTTGGAGAATCAGCATCTTCAAACTCCTGTATCGTACAGGTTGCAATTTTCCTGAGGATGAACGGGAAGACGGGCAACCAACGAGAGACTAGCCCTAGGTGTTGGGACAGGCACAGGTCACTCCATTTTTCCATCAGGAAGAAGAATGAACCACAGGCTCAGCCTGCCCCCCAGAACCAAAATAGGGCCTGAAGCAATGCTGCGCTTTTGCGGCCAGCTCCCAAAAAAGCGAGGAGACAAATGGAGCTCAGGGGCACTGCAATTCACAAACGTGCAGAGTTATAAATGAGAACTCTCGTCCACAAATATATTGAGGGAAGGCAACGAAGAGGATTTGAAAGTAAGGCAGATTTTTAGGAAACAGATTTCAGGATGTAGATTCGACTCGCCTGTAAAGCACATGAAAAGCGGCAAAACGTTGACAATGATGCCCTTGGCCAAAAAGGGCGTATGCGTTTTTTCCTGAATATATTCAGGAAATATATTCAGGAAATATATTCAGGAAATATATTCAGGAAAAAACGAATACGCCCTTTTTGGCCAACCAAGCAAGCCGGAAGGGCAAATCAGCGCTACAAAGAAGTCTCGCTTGCCCTCGGTCAAAAGGGCCATGCTGAACAAACAGTAAAAACCAGAAAAGCAGGACAGGCCATGGAGACATGCGAGCCTTGCTACGCTGATGGGCGGGATGTAAATTGCCAACAGGCAGTCTGGAGAAGTGTACGGTGTGTCCTGAAACAAGTAATAAACACAGCTTAGAGAGCATAGGGCACTTCCACTCATGGGCGTATAAATTGGGAAAACTAAAAATCAACAAGACACAGGCACCCCAAAATTTACAGCTGCTCTGTTTCCAAGAACCTCCACTTCGGTACACCTTCAATATCCCAGGAAAGAGAAAAATGGATAAACAAATGGTGGTACTTGGCACAATGGAATGTCACTCAGCCATGAAATCAATGTCATAAGGCTAGTTAGCAGGATGATGAGTGGATTTAGCGACGATGATTCTAAGTGAAATAAGTCACACAGAAAAACACCCTTATCCTAAGATATCGCTTATAGAGGGAATGTCAAAATCGCTACACTTGAACTGAATTACAAAACAGAACAGAGTCACACCTTTAGAAGACACACTATGGCTGCTTAACGGGAAAGGTGAGGTGGGGTGATGCATAAAACAAGGGTTTGAAATTAGCTCAGAGACCGCTCCATAAGCCAAATATGTAATAGACAAGGCCTACTCCCTGCTCAGTGAACTGGACTCAACACACCCTAGTCACCACACAAGAATATATCTGAGTAGTAAGAATCTGAAAACCTATGTATCGATATCTCTCTGCAAGTGAATCAAGAGGGTGTAAAGCGGCATCAACACAGCAGGGAAAAGCACCCAAGCCCGATTCTAAACATACATTACTTTAAAAAACCCACAAAACAAAGACAGTGAAAGAGAGAGAAATTCTTACAAAATCCGTTCAGGGTCTCTGATGCAACCTGGATTGACCATATCTAGACCCACAGCTGGATGAGACATAAGGCTGGACACTCTTGGGGCTGAGAGGATTGGTGAGGTTGGGTGAGCAAACGCAGATACTTTAAAGTAATACCGCGGGGTACCCACCCCATGGGTCTCAAATCTCCAGGTACAAGGGCATCTTCCTACATCCAAACATGCATGTGAAACCCAGAAGATGGTATGCCGTGAGATCGGGAAAGGTTTCTAAAACGCACCTCATTTCTCCTCTCCTTGTGCTCGGGTTCCCCATTCCAGCCGCTTGATTCACCATCTCCCTATTTGGAGAATCAGCATCTTCAAACTCCTGTATCGTACAGGTTGCAATTTTCCTGAGGATGAACGGGAAGACGGGCAACCAACGAGAGACTAGCCCTAGGTGTTGGGACAGGCACAGGTCACTCCATTTTTCCATCAGGAAGAAGAATGAACCACAGGCTCAGCCTGCCCCCCAGAACCAAAATAGGGCCTGAAGCAATGCTGCGCTTTTGCGGCCAGCTCCCAAAAAAGCGAGTAGACAAATGGAGCTCAGGGGCACTGCAATTCACAAACGTGCAGAGTTATAAATGAGAACTCTCGTCCACAAATATATTGAGGGAAGGCAACGAAGAGGATTTGAAAGTAAGGCAGATTTTTAGGAAACAGATTTCAGGATGTAGATTCGACTCGCCTGTAAAGCACATGAAAAGCGGCAAAACGTTGACAATGATGCCCTTGGCCAAAAAGGGCGTATGCGTTTTTTCCTGAATATATTCAGGAAATATATTCAGGAAATATATTCAGGAAATATATTCAGGAAAAAACGAATACGCCCTTTTTGGCCAACCAAGCAAGCCGGAAGGGCAAATCAGCGCTACAAAGAAGTCTCGCTTGCCCTCGGTTAAAAGGGCCATGCTGAACAAACAGTAAAAACCAGAAAAGCAGGACAGGCCATGGAGACATGCGAGCCTTGCTACGCTGATGGGCGGGATGTAAATTGCCAACAGGCAGTCTGGAGAAGTGTACGGTGTGTCCTGAAACAAGTAATAAACACAGCTTAGAGAGCATAGGGCACTTCCACTCATGGGCGTATAAATTGGGAAAACTAAAAATCAACAAGACACAGGCACCCCAAAATTTACAGCTGCTCTGTTTCCAAGAACCTCCACTTCGGTACACCTTCAATATCCCAGGAAAGAGAAAAATGGATAAACAAATGGTGGTACTTGGCACAATGGAATGTCACTCAGCCATGAAATCAATGTCATAAGGCTAGTTAGCAGGATGATGAGTGGATTTAGCGACGATGATTCTAAGTGAAATAAGTCACACAGAAAAAGACACTTATCCTAAGATATCGCTTATAGAGGGAATGTCAAAATCGCTACACTTCAACTTAATTACAAAACAGAACAGAGTCACACCTTTAGAAGACACACTATGGCTGCTTAACGGGAAAGGTGAGGTGGGGTGATGCATAAAACAAGGGTTTGAAATTAGCTCAGAGACCGCTCCATAAGCCAAATATGTAATAGACAAGGCCTACTCCCTGCTCAGTGAACTGGACTCAACACACCCTAGTCACCACACAAGAATATATCTGAGTAGTAAGAATCTGAAAACCTATGTATCGATATCTCTCTGCAAGTGAATCAAGAGGGTGTAAAGCGGCATCAACACAGCAGGGAAAAGCACCCAAGCCCGATTCTAAACATAAATTACTTTAAAAAACCCACAAAACAAAGACAGTGAAAGAGAGAGAAATTCTTACAAAATCCGTTCAGGGTCTCTGATGCAACCTGGATTGACCATATCTAGACCCACAGCTGGATGAGACATAAGGCTGCACACTCTTGGGGCTGAGAGGATTGGTGAGGTTGGGTGAGCAAACGCAGATACTTTAAAGTAATACCGCGGGGTACCCACCCCATGGGTCTCAAATCTCCAGGTACAAGGGCATCTTCCTACATCCAAACATGCATGTGAAACCCAGAAGATGGTATGCCGTGAGATCGGGAAAGGTTTCTAAAACGCACCTCATTTCTCCTCTCCTTGTGCTCGGGTTCCCCATTCCAGCCGCTTGATTCACCATCTCCCTACTTGGAGAATCAGCATCTTTAAACTCCTGTATCGTACAGGTTGCAATTTTCCTGAGGATGAACGGGAAGACGGGCAACCAACGAGAGACTAGCCCTAGGTGTTGGGACAGGCGCAGGTCACTCCATTTTTCCATCAGGAAGAAGAATGAACCACAGGCTTAGCCTGCCCCCCAGAACCAAAATAGGGCCTGAAGCAATCCTGCGCTTTTGCCGCCAGCTCCCAAAAAAGCGAGTAGACAAATGGAGCTCAGGGGCACTGCAATTCACAAACGTGCAGAGTTATAAATGAGAACTCTCGTCCACAAATATATTGAGGGAAGGCAACGAAGAGGATTTGAAAGTAAGGCAGATTTTCAGGAAACAGATTTCAGGATGTAGATTCGACTCGCCTGTAAAGCACAGGAAAAGCGGCAAAACGTTGACAATGATGCCCTTGGCCAAAAAGGGCGTATGCGTTTTTTCCTGAATATATTCAGGAAAAAACGCATACGCCGTTTTTGGCCAACCAAGCAAGCCGGAAGGGCAAATCAGCGCTACAAAGAAGTCTCGCTTGCCCTCGGTCAAAAGGGCCATGCTGAACAAACAGTAAAAACCAGAAAAGCAGGACAGGCCATGGAGACATGCGAGCCTTGCTACGCTGATGGGCGGGATGTAAATTGCCAACAGGCACTCTGGAGAAGTGTACGGTGTGTCCTGAAACAAGTAATAAACACAGCTTAGAGAGCATAGGGCACTTCCACTCATGGGCGTATAAATTGAGAAAACTAAAAATCAACAAGACACAGGCACCCCAAAATTTACAGCTGCTCTGTTTCCAAGAACCTCCACTTCGGTACACCTTCAATATCCCAGGAAAGAGAAAAATGGATAAACAAATGGTGGTACTTGGCACAATGGAATGTCACTCAGCCATGAAATCAATGTCATAAGGCTAGTTAGCAGCATGATGAGTGGATTTAGCAACGATGATTCTAAGTGAAATAAGTCACACAGAAAAAGACACTTATCCTAAGATATCGCTTATAGAGGGAATGTCAAAATCGCTACACTTGAACTGAATTACAAAACAGAACAGAGTCACACCTTTAGAAGACACACTATGGCTGCTTAACGGGAAAGGTGAGGTGGGGTGATGCATAAAACAAGGGTTTGAAATTAGCTCAGAGACCGCTCCATAAGCCAAATATGTAATAGACAAGGCCTACTCCCTGCTCAGTGAACTGGACTCAACACACCCTAGTCACCACACAAGAATATATCTGAGTAGTAAGAATCTGAAAACCTATGTATCGATATCTCTCTGCAAGTGAATCAAGAGGGTGTAAAGCGGCATCAACACAGCAGGGAAAAGCACCCAAGCCCGATTCTAAACATAAATTACTTTAAAAAACCCACAAAACAAAGACAGTGAAAGAGAGAGAAATTCTTACAAAATCCGTTCAGGGTCTCTGATGCAACGTGGATTGACCATATCTAGACCCACAGCTGGATGAGACATAAGGCTGGACACTCTTGGGGCTGAGAGGATTGGTGAGGCTGGGTGAGCAAACGCAGATACTTTAAAGTAAAACTGCGGGGAACACACCCCATGGGTCTCAAATCTCCAGGTACAAGGGCATCTTCCTACATCAAAACATGCATGGGAAACCCAGAAGATGGTATGCCATGAGATCGGGAAAGGTTTCTAAAACGCACCTCATTTCTCCTCTCCTTGGGCTCGGGTTCGCCATTCCAGCTGCTTGACCAACCATCTCCCTACTTGGAGAATCACCACCTTTAACCTCCTGATTGTACAGTTTGCAATTTCTCCTGAGGATGAACGGGAAGACGCGGAACCAACGAGAGACAAGCCCTAAGTGTTGGGACAGGCGTAGGTCACTCCATTTTCCCATCAGGAAGAAGAATGAACCACAGGCTCAGCCTGCCCCCCAGAACCAAAATAGGGCCTGAAGCAATCCTGCGCTTTTGCGGCCAGCTCCCAAAAAAGCGAGGAGACAAATGGAGCTCAGGGGCACTACAATTCACAAACGTGCAGAGTTATAAATGAGAACTCTCGTCCACAAATATATTGAGGGAAGGCAACGAAGAGGATTTGAAAGCAAGGCAGATTTGCAGGAAACAGATTTCAGGAGGTAGATTCGACTCGCCTTTAAAGCACATGAAAAGCGGCAAAACGTTGACAATGATGCCCTTGGCCAAAAAGGGCGTATGCGTTTTTTCCTGAATATATTCAGGAAAAAACGCATACGCCCTTTTTGGCCAACCAAGCAAGCCGGAAGGGCAAATCAGCGCTACAAAGAAGTCTCGCTTGCCCTCGGTCAAAAGAGCCATGCTGAACAAAGTGTAAAAACCAGAAAAGCAGGACAGGCCATGGAGACATGGGAGCCTTGCTACGCTGATGGGCGGGATGTAAATTGCCAACAGGCACTCTGGAGAAGAGTACGGTGTGTCCTGAAATAAGTAATAAACACAGTGTAGAGATCATAGGGCACTTCCACTCATGGGCGTATAAATTGGGAAAACTAAAAATCAACAAGACACAGGCACCCCAAACTTTACGGCTGCTCTGTTGCCAAGAACCTCCGCTTCGGTACACCTTCAATATCCCAGGAAAGAGAAAAATGGATAAAGAAATGGTGGTACTTGGCACAATGGAATATCACTCAGCCATGAAATCAATGTCATAAGGCTAGTTAGCAGCATGATGAGTGGATTTAGGTACGATGATTCTAAGTGAAATAAGTCACACAGAAAAAGGCACTTTTCCTAAGATATCGCTTATAGAGGGAATGTCAAAATCGCTAAACTTGAACTGAATTACAAAACAGAACAGAGGCACACATTTAGAAGACACACTATGGCTGCTTAACCGGAAAGGTGAGGTGGGGTGATGCATAAAACAAGGGTTTGAAATTAGCTCAGACACCGCTCCATAAGCCAAATATGTAATAGACAAGGCCTACTCCCTGCTCAGTGAACTGGACTCAACACCCCCTAGTCACCGCACAAGATTATATCTGATTAGTATGAATCTGAAAACCTATGTATCGATATCTCTCTGCAAGTGAATCAAGAGGGTGTTAAGCGGCATAAACACAGCAGGGAAAAGCAGCCAAACCCCATTCTAAACATACATTACTTTAAAAAACCCACAAAGCAAAGACAGTGAAAGAGAGAGAAATTCTTACAAAATCCGTTCAGGGTCTCTGATGCAACCTGGATTGACCATATCTAGACACACAGCTGGATGAGACATAAGGCTGGACACTCTTGGGGCTGAGAGGATTGGTGAGGTCGGGTGAGCAAATGAAGATACTTTAAAGTAACACCGCGGGGTACCCACCCCATGGGTCTCAAATCTCCAGGTACAAGGGCATCTTCCTACATCAAAACATGCATGGGAAACCCAGAAGATGGTATGCCATGAGATCGGGAAAGGTTTCTAAAACGCACCTCATTTCTCCTCTCCTTGTGCTCGGGTTCGCCATTCCAGCCACTTGACTAACCATCTCCCTAATTGGAGAATCAGCACCTTTAACCTCCTATTTCGTCCAGGTTGCAATTTGTCCTGAGGATGAAGGGGAAGACGGGGAAACAATGAGAGACTAGCCCTAGGTTTTGGGACAGGCACAGATCACTCCATTTTCCCATCAGGAAGAAGAATGAACCACAGGCTCAGCCTGCCCCCCAGAACCAAAATAGGGCCTGAAGCAATCCTGCGCTTTTGCGGCCAGCTCCCAAAAAAGCGAGGAGACAAATGGAGCTCAGGGGCACTGCAATTCACAAACGTGCAGAGTTATCAATGAGAACTCTCGTCCACAAATATATTGAGGGAAGGCAACGAAGAGGATTTGAAAGCAAGGCAGATTTTCAGGAAACAGATTTCAGGATGTAGATTCGACTCGCCTGTAAAGCACATGAAAAGCGGCAAAACGTTGACAATGAGGCCCTTGGCCAAAAAGGGCGTATGCGTTTTTTCCTGAATATATTCAGAAAAAAACGCATACGCCCTTTTTGGCCAACCAAGCAAGCCGGAAGGGCAAATCAGCGCTACAAAGAAGTCTCGCTTTCCCTCGGTCAAAAGGGCCATGCTGAACAAAGTGTAAAAACCAGAAAAGCAGGACAGGCCATGGAGACATGGGAGCCTTGCTACGCTGATGGGCGGGATGTAAATTGCCAACAGGCACTCTGGAGAAGTGTACGGTATGTCCTGAAACAAGTAATAAACACAGCGTAGAGAGCATAGGGCACTTCCACTCATGGGCGTATAAATTGGGAAAACTAAAAATCAACAAGACACAGGCACCCCAAACTTTACGGCTGCTCTGTTTCCAAGAACCTCCACTTCGGTACACCTTCAATATCCCAGGAAAGAGAAAAATGGATAAACAAATGGTGGTACTTGGCACAATGGAATATCACTCAGCCATGAAATCAATGTCATAAGGCTAGTTAGCAGCATGATGAGTGGATTTAGGTACGATGATTCTAAGTGAAATAAGTCACACAGAAAAAGGCACCTATCCTAAGATATCGCTTATAGAGGGAATGTCAAAATCGCTACACTTGAACTGAATTACAAAACAGAACAGAGGCACACCTTTAGAAGACACACTATGGCTGCTTAACCGGAAAGGTGAGGTGGGGTGATGCATAAAACAAGGGTTTGAAATTAGCTCAGAGACCGCTCCATAAGCCAAATATGTAATAGACAAGGCCTACTCCCTGCTCAGTGAACTGGACTCAACACACCCTAGTCACCACACAAGAATATATCTGAGTAGTAAGAATCTGAAAACCTATGTATCGATATCTCTCTGCAAGTGAATCAAGAGGGTGTAAAGCGGCATCAACACAGCAGGGAAAAGCAGCCAAGCCCGATTCTAAACATACATTACTTTAAAAAACCCACAAAAGAAAGACAGTGAAAGAGACAGAAATTCTTAAAAATCCGTTCAGGGTCTATGATGCAACCTGGATTGACCATATCTAGACCCACAGCTGGATGAGACATTAGGCTGGACACTCTTGCGGCTGAGAGGATTGGTGAGGTTGGGTGAGCAAATGCAGATACTTTAAAGTAATACTGCGGGGTACCCACCCCATGGGTCTCAAATCTCCAGGTACAAGGGCATCTTCCTACATCAAAACACGCATGGGAAACCCAGAAGATGGTATGCCGTGAGATCGGGAATAGTTTCTAAAACGCACCTCATTTCTCCTCTCCTTGTGCTCGGGTTCGCCATTCCAGCCGCTTGACTAACCATCTCCCTACTTGGAGAATCAGCACCTTTAACCTCCTGTTTCGTACAGGTTGCAGTTTGTCCTGAAGATGAACGGGAAGACGGGGAACCAACGAGAGACTAGCCCTAGGTGTTGGGACAGGCACAGGTCACTCCATTTTCCCATCAGGAAGAAGAATGAACCACAGGCTCAGCTGCCCCCCAGAACCAAAATAGGGCCTGAAGCAATCCTGCGCTTTTGCGGCCAGCTCCCAAAAAAGCGAGGAGACAAATGGAGCTCAGGGGCACTGCAATTCACAAACGTGCAGAGTTATAAATGAGAACTCTCGTCCACAAATATATTGAGGGAAGGCAACGAAGAGGATTTGAAAGCAAGGCAGATTTGCAGGAAACAGATTTCAGGAGGTAGATTCGACTCGCCTTTAAAGCACATGAAAAGTGACAAAACGTTGACAATGATGCCCTTGGCCAAAAAGGGCGTATGCGTTTTTTCCTGAATATATTCAGGAAAAAACGCATACGCCCTTTTTGGCCAACCAAGCAAGCCGGAAGGGCAAATCAGCGCTACAAAGAAGTCTCGCTTGCCCTCGGTCAAAAGGGCCATGCTGAACAAAGTGTAAAAACCAGAAAAGCAGGACAGGCCATGGAGACATGGGAGCCTTGCTACGCTGATGGGCGGGATGTAAATTGCCAACAGGCACTCTGGAGAAGAGTACGGTGTGTCCTGAAACAAGTAATAAACACAGCGTAGAGAGCATAGGGCACTTTCACTCATGGGCGTATAAATTGGGAAAACTAAAAATCAACAAGACACAGGCACCCTAAAGTTTACGGCTGCTCTGTTGCCAAGAACCTCCGCTTCGGTACACCTTCAATATCCCAGGAAAGAGAAAAATGGATAAAGAAATGGTGGTACTTGGCACAATGCAATATCACTCAGCCATGAAATCAATGTCATAAGGCTAGTTAGCAGCATGATGAGTGGATTTAGGTACGATGATTCTAAGTGAAATAAATCACACAGAAAAAGGCACTTATCCTAAGATATCGCTTATAGAGGGAATGTCAAAATCGCTACACTTGAACTGAATTACAAACAGAACAGAGTCACACCTTTAGAAGACACACTATGGCTGCTTAACGGGAAAGGTGAGGTGGGGTGATGCATAAAACAAGGGTTTGAAATTAGCTCAGACACCGCTCCATAAGCCAAATATGTAATAGACAAGGCCTACTCCCTGCTCAGTGAACTGGACTCAACACCCCCTAGTCACCGCACAAGAATATATATGACTAGTATGAATCTGAAAACCTATGTATCGATATCTCTCTGCAAGTGAATCAAGAGGGTGTAAAGCGGCATAAACACAGCAGGGAAAAGCAGCCAAACCCCATTCTAAACATACATTACTTTAAAAAACTCACAAAGCAAAGACAGTGAAAGAGAGAGAAATTCTTACAAAATCCGTTCAGGGTCTCTGATGCAACCTGGATTGACCATATCTAGACCCACAGCTGGATGAGACATAAGGCTGGACACTCTTGGGGCTGAGAGGATTGGTGAGGTCGGGTGAGCAAATGCAGATACTTTAAAGTAACACCGCGGGGTACCCACCCCATGGGTCTCAAATCTCCAGGTACAAGGGAATCTTCCTACATCAAAACATGCATGGGAAACCCAGAAGATGGTATGCCGTGAGATCGGGAAAGTTTCTAAAACGCACCTCATTTCTCCCCTCCTTGTGCTCGGGTTCGCCATTCCAGCCACTTGACTAACCATCTCCCTAATTGGAGAATCAGCACCTTTAACCTCCTCTTTCGTCCAGGTTGCAATTTGTCCTGAGGATGAAGGGGAAGACGGGGAAACAACGAGAGACTAGCCCTAGGTGTTGGGACAGGCACAGGTCACTCCATTTTCCCATCAGGAAGAAGAATGAACCACAGGCTCACCCTGCCCCCCAGAACCAAAATAGGGCCTGAAGCAATCCTGCGCTTTTGCGGCCAGCTCCCAAAAAAGCGAGGAGACAAATGGAGCTCAGGGGCACTGCAATTCACAAACGTGCAGAGTTATAAATGAGAACTCTCATCCACAAATATATTGAGGGAAGGCAACGAAGAGGATTTGAAAGCAAGGCAGATTTGCAGGAAACAGATTTCAGGAGGTAGATTCGACTCGCCTTTAAAGCACATGAAAAGCGGCAAAAGGTTGACAATTAGGCCCTTGGCCAAAAAGGGCGTATGCGTTTTTTCTGAATATATTCAGGAAAAAACGCATACGCCCTTTTTGGCCAACCAAGCAAGCCGGAAGGGCAAATCACCGCTACAAAGAAGTCTCGCTTTCCCTCGGTCAAAAGGGCCATGCTGAAGAAAGTGTAAAAACCAGAAAAGCAGGACAGGCCATGGAGACATGGGAGCCTTGCTACGCTGATGGGCGGGATGTAAATTGCCAACAGGCACACTGGAGAAGTGTACGGTGTGTCCTGAAACAAGTAATAAACACAGCGTAGAGAGCATAGGGCACTTCCACTCATGGGCGTATAAATTGGGAAAACTAAAAATCAACAAGACACCGGCACCCCAAACTTTACGGCTGTTCTGTTGCCAAGAACCTCCGCTTCGGTACACCTTCAATATCCCAGGAAAGAGAAAAATGGATAAACAAATGGTGGTACTTGGCACAATGGAATATCACTCAGCCATGAAATCAATGTCATAAGGCTAGTTAGCAGCATGATGAGTGGATTTAGATACGATGATTCTAAGTGAAATAAGTCACACAGAAAAAGGCACTTATCCTAAGATATCGCTTATAGAGGGAATGTCAAAATCGCTACACTTGAACTGAATTACAAAACAGAACAGAGGCACACCTTTAGAAGACACACTATGGCTGCTTAACCGGAAAGGTGAGGTGGGGTGATGCATAAAACAAGGGTTTGAAATTAGCTCAGAGACCGCTCCATAAGCCAAATATGTAATAGACAAGGCCTACTCCCTGCTCAGTGAACTGGACTCAACACCCCCTAGTCACCGCACAAGAATATATCTGACTAGTATGAATCTGAAAACCTGTGTATTGATATCTCTCTGCAAGTGAATCAAGAGGGTGTAAAGCGGCATAAACGCAGCAGGGAAAAGCAGCCAAACCCCATTCTAAACATACATTACTTTAAAAAACCCACAAAGCAAAGACAGTGAAAGAGAGAGAAATTCTTACAAAATCCGTTCAGGGTCTCTGATGCAACCTGGATTGACCATATCTAGACCCACAGCTGGATGAGACATAAGGCTGGACACTCTTGGGGCTGAGAGGATTGGTGAGGTTGGGTGAGCAAACGCAGATACTTTAAAGTAATACCGCGGGGTACCCACCCCATGGGTCTCAAATCTCCAGGTACAAGGGCATCTTCCTACATCCAAACATGCATGTGAAACCCAGAAGATGGTATGCCGTGAGATCGGGAAAGGTTTCTAAAACGCACCTCATTTCTCCTCTCCTTGTGCTCGGGTTCCCCATTCCAGCCGCTTGATTCACCATCTCCCTACGTGGAGAATCAGCATCTTTAAACTCCTGTATCGTACAGGTTGCAATTTTCCTGAGGATGAACGGGAAGACGGGCAACCAACGAGAGACTAGCCCTAGGTGTTGGGACAGGCACAGGTCACTCCATTTTTCCATCAGGAAGAAGAATGAACCACAGGCTCAGCCTGCCCCCCAGAACCAAAATAGGGCCTGAAGCAATCCTGCGCTTTTGCGGCCAGCTCCCAAAAAAGCGAGTAGACAAATGGAGCTCAGGGGCACTGCAATTCACAAACGTGCAGAGTTATAAATGAGAACTCTCGTCCACAAATATATTGAGGGAAGGCAACGAAGAGGATTTGAAAGTAAGGCAGATTTTCAGGAAATAGATTTCAGGATGTAGATTCGACTCGCCTGTAAAGCACATGAAAAGCGGCAAAACGTTGACAATGATGCCCTTGGCCAAAAAGGGCGTATGCGTTTTTTCCTGAATATATTCAGGAAAAAACGCATACGCCCTTTTTGGCCAACCAAGCAAGCCGGAAGGGCAAATCAGCGCTACAAAGAAGTCTCGCTTGCCCTCGGTCAAAAGGGCCATGCTGAAAAAAGTGTAAAAACCAGAAAAGCAGGACAGGCCATGGAGACATGGGAGCCTTGCTACGCTGATGGGCGGGATGTAAATTGCCAACAGGCACTCTGGAGAAGTGTACGGTGTGTCCTGAAACAAGTAATAAACACAGCGTAGAGAGCATAGGGCACTTCCACTCATGGGCGTATAAATTGGGAAAACTAAAAATCAACAAGACACAGGCACCCCAAAATTTACAGCTGCTCTGTTTCCAAGAACCTCCACTTCGGTACACCTTCAATATCCCAGGAAAGAGAAAAATGGATAAACAAATGGTGGTAATTGGCACAATGGAATGTCACTCAGCCATGAAATCAATGTCATAAGGCTAGTTAGCAGCATGATGAGTGGATTTAGCGACGACGATTCTAAGTGAAATAAGTCACACAGAAAAAGACACTTATCCTAAGATATCGCTTATAGAGGGAATGTCAAAATCGCTACACTTCAACTTAATTACAAAACAGAACAGAGTCACACCTTTAGAAGACACACTATGGCTGCTTAACGGGAAAGGTGAGGTGGGGTGATGCATAAAACAAGGGTGTGAAATTAGCTCAGAGACCGCTCCATAAGCCAAATATGTAATAGACAAGGCCTACTCCCTGCTCACTGAACTGGACTCAACACACCCTAGTCACCACACAAGAATATATCTGAGTAGTAAGAATCTGAAAACCTATGTATCGATATCTCTCTGCAAGTGAATCAAGAGGGTGTAAAGCGGCATCAACACAGCAGGGAAAAGCACCCAAGCCCGATTCTAAACATAAATTACTTTAAAAAACCCACAAAACAAAGACAGTGAAAGAGAGAGAAATTCTTACAAAATCCGTTCAGGGTCTCTGATGCAACCTGGATTGACCATATCTAGACCCACAGCTGGATGAGACATAAGGCTGGACACTCTAGGGGCTGAGAGGATTGGTGAGGTTGGGTGAGCAAACGCAGATACTTTAAAGTAAAACTGCGGGGAACACACCCCATGGGTCTCAATTCTCCAGGTACAACGGCATCTTCCTACATCAAAACATGCATGGGAAACCCAGAAGATGGTATGCCATGAGATCGGGAAAGGTTTCTAAAACGCACCTCATTTCTCCTCTCCTTGGGCTCAGGTTCGCCATTCCAGCTGCTTGACCAACCATCTCCCTACGTGGAGAATCAGCACCTTTAACCTCCTGATTGTACAGGTTGCAATTTGTCCTGAGGATGAACGGGAAGACGCGGAACCAACGAGAGACGAGCCCTAGGTGTTGGGACAGGCGTAGGTCACTCCATTTTCCCATCAGGAAGAAGAATGAACCACAGGCTCAGCCTGCCCCCCAGAACCAAAATAGGGCCTGAAGCAATCCTGCGCTTTTGCGGCCAGCTCCCAAAAAAGCGAGGAGACAAATGGAGCTCAGGGGCACTGCAATTCACAAACGTGCAGAGTTATAAATGAGAACTCTCGTCCACAAATATATTGAGGGAAGGCAACGAAGAGGATTTGAAAGCAAGGCAGATTTGCAGGAAACAGATTTCAGGAGGTAGATTCGACTCGCCTTTAAAGCACATGAAAAGCGGCAAAACGTTGACAATGATGCCCTTGGCCAAAAAGGGCGTATGCGTTTTTTCCTGAATATATTCAGGAAAAAACGCATACGCCCTTTTTGGCCAACCAAGCAAGCCGGAAGGGCAAATCAGCGCTACAAAGAAGTCTCGCTTGCCCTCGGTCAAAAAGGCCATGCTGAACAAAGTGTAAAAACCAGAAAAGCAGGACAGGCCATGGAGACATGGGAGCCTTAGTACGCTGATGGGCGGGATGTAAATTGCCAACAGGCACTCTGGAGAAGAGTACGGTGTGTCCTGAAACAAGTAATAAACACAGTGTAGAGAGCATAGGGCACTTCCACTCATGGGCGTATAAATTGGGAAAACTAAAAATCAACAAGACACAGGCACCCCAAACTTTACGGCTGCTCTGTTGCCAGGAACCTCCGCTTCGGTACACCTTCAATATCCCAGGAAAGAGAAAAATGGATAAAGAAATGGTGGTACTTGGCACAATGCAATATCACTCAGCCATGAAATCAATGTCATAAGGCTAGTTAGCAGCATGATGAGTGGATTTAGGTACGATGATTCTAAGTGAAATAAGTCACACAGAAAAAGGCACTTATCCTAAGATATCGCTTATAGAGGGAATGTCAAAATCGCTAAACTTGAACTGAATTACAAAACAGAACAGAGGCACACCTTTAGAAGACACACTATGGCTGCTTAACCGGAAAGGTGAGGTGGGGTGATGCATAAAACAAGGGTTTGAAATTAGCTCAGACACCGCTCCATAAGCCAAATATGTACTAGACAAGGCCTACTCCCTGCTCAGTTAACTGGACTCAACACCCCCTAGTCACCGCACAAGATTATATCTGAGTAGTATGAATCTGAAAACCTATGTATCGATATCTCTCTGCAAGTGAATCAAGAGGGTGTAAAGCGGCATAAACACAGCAGGGAAAAGCAGCCAAACCCCATTCTAAACATACATTACTTTAAAAAACCCACAAAGCAAAGACAGTGAAAGAGAGAGAAATTCTTACAAAATCCGTTCAGGTTCTCTGATGCAACCTGGATTGACCATATCTAGACCCACAGCTGGATGAGACATAAGGCTGGACACTCTTGGGGCTGAGAGGATTGGTGAGGTCGGGTGAGCAAATGCAGATACTTTAAAGTAACACCGCGGGGTACCCACCCCATGGGTCTCAAATCTCCAGGTACAAGGGAATCTTCCTACATCAAAACATGCATGGGAAACCCAGAAGATGGTATGCCATGAGATCGGGAAAGGTTTCTAAAACGCACCTCATTTCTCCTCTCCTTGTGCTCGGATTCGCCATTCCAGCCACTTGACTAACCATCTCCCTAATTGGAGAATCAGCACCTTTAACCTCCTGTTTCGTCCAGGTTGCAATTTGTCCTGAGGATGAAGGGGAAGACGGGGAAACAACGAGAGACTAGCCCTAGGTGTTGGGACAGGCACAGGTCACTCCATTTTCCCATCAGGAAGAAGAATGAACCACAGGCTCAGCCTGCCCCCCAGAACCAAAATAGGGCCTGAAGCAATCCTGCGCTTTTGCGGCCAGCTCCCAAAAAAGCGAGGAGACAAATGGAGCTCAGGGGCACTGCAATTCACAAACGTGCAGAGTTATAAATGAGAACTCTCGTCCACAAATATATTGAGGGAAGGCAACGAAGAGGATTTGAAAGCAAGGCAGATTTGCAGGAAACAGATTTCAGGAGGTAGATTCAACTCGCCTTTAAAGCACATGAAAAGTGGCAAAACGTTGACAATGATGCCCTTGGCCAAAAAGGGCGTATGCGTTTTTTCCTGAATATATTCAGGAAAAAACGCATACGCCCTTTTTGGCCAACCAAGCAAGCCGGAAGGGCAAATCAGCGCTACAAAGAAGTCTCGCTTGCCCTCGGTCAAAAGGGCCATGCTGAAGAAAGTGTAAAAACCAGAAAAGCAGGACAGGCCATGGAGACAAGGGAGCCTTTCTACGCTGATGGGCGGGATGTAAATTGCCAACAGGCACTCTGGAGAAGAGTACGGTGTGTCCTGAAACAAGTAATAAACACAGCTTAAAGAGCATAGGGCACTCCCACTCATGGGCGTATAAATTGGGAAAACTAAAAATCAACAAGACACAGGCACCCCAAACTTTACGGCTGCTCTGTTTCCAAGAACCTCCACTTCGGTACACCTTCAATATCCCAGGAAAGAGAAAAATGGATAAACAAATGGTGGTACTTGGCACAATGGAATATCACTCAGCCATGAAATCAATGTCATAAGGCTAGTTAGCAGCATGATGAGTGGATTTAGGTACGATGATTCTAAGTGAAATAAGTCACACAGAAAAAGACACTTATCCTAAGATATCGCTTATAGAGGGAATGTCAAAATCGCTACACTTGAACTGAATTACAAAACAGAACAGAGTCACACCTTTAGAAGACACACTATGGCTGCTTAACGGGAAAGGTGAGGTGGGGTGATGCATAAAACAAGGGTTTGAAATTAGCTCAGAGACCGCTCCATAAGCCAAATATGTAATAGACAAGGCCTACTCCCTGCTCAGTGAACTGGACTCAACACACCCTAGTCACCACACAAGAATATATCTGAGTAGTAAGAATCTGAAAACATATGTATCGATATCTCTCTGCAAGTGAATCAAGAGGGTGTAAAGCGGCATCAACACAGCAGGGAAAAGCAGCCAAGCCCGATTCTAAACATAAATTACTTTAAAAAACCCACAAAACAAAGACAGTGAAAGAGAGAGAAATTCTTACAAAATCCGTTCAGGGTCTCTGATGCAACCTGGATTGACCATATCTAGACCCACAGCTGAATGAGACATAAGGCTGGACACTCTTGGGGCTGAGAGTGTTGGTGAGGTTGGGTGAGCAAACGCAGATACTTTAAAGTAATACTGTGGGGAACACACCCCATGGGTCTCAAATCTCCAGGTACAAGGGCATCTTCCTATATCAAAACATGCATGGGAAACCCAGAAGATGGTATGCCATGAGATCGAGAATGGTTTCTAAAACGCACCTCATTTCTCCCCTCCTTGTGCTCGGGTTCGCCATTCCAGCCACTTGACTAACCATCTCCCTAATTGGAGAATCAGCACCTTTAACTTCCTATTTCGTCCAGGTTGCAATTTGTCCTGAGGATGAAGGGGAAGACGGGGAAACAACGAGAGACTAGCCCTAGGTGTTGGGACAGGCACAGGTCACTCCATTTTCCCATCAGGAAGAAGAATGAACCACAGGCTCAGCCTGCCCCCCAGAACCAAAATAGGGCCTGAAGCAATCCTGCGCTTTTGCGGCCAGCTCCCAAAAAAGCGAGGAGACAAATGGAGCTCAGGGGCACTGCAATTCACAAACGTGCAGAGTTATAAATGAGAACTCTCGTCCACAAATATATTGAGGGAAGGCAACGAAGAGGATTTGAAAGCAAGGCAGATTTTCAGGAAACAGATTTCACGATGTAGATTCGACTCGCCTGTAAAGCACATGAAAAGCGGCAAAACGTTGGCAATGAGGCCCTTGGCCAAAAAGGGCGTATGCGTTTTTTACTGAATATATTCAGGAAAAAACGCATACGCCCTTTTTGGCCAACCAAGCAAGCCGGAAGGGCAAATCAGCGCTACAAAGAAGTCTCGCTTTCCCTCGGTCAAAAGGGCCATGCTGAACAAAGTGTAAAAACCAGAAAAGCAGGACAGGCCATGGAGACATGGGAGCCTTGCTACGCTGATGGGCGGGATGTAAATTGCCAACAGGCACTCTGGAGAAGTGTACGGTGTGTCCTGAAACAAGTAATAAACACAGCGTAGAGAGCATAGGGCACTTCCACTCATGGGCGTATAAATTGGGAAAACTAAAAATCAACAAGACACAGGCACCCCAAACTTTACGGCTGCTCTGTTTCCAAGAACCTCCATTTCGGTACACCTTCAATATTCCAGGAAAGAGAAAAATGGATAAACAAATGGTGGTACTTGGCACAATGGAATATCACTCAGCCATGAAATCAATGTCATAAGGCTAGTTAGCAGCATGATGATTGGATTTAGGTACGATGATTCTAAGTGAAATAAGTCACACAGAAAAATGCACTTATCCTAAGATATCGCTTATAGAGGGAATGTCAAAATCGCTACACTTGAACTGAATTACAAAACTGAACAGAGGCACACCTTTAGAAGACACACTATGGCTGCTTAACCGGAAAGGTGAGGTGGGGTGATGCATAAAACAAGGGTTTGAAATTAGCTCAGAGACCGCTCCATAAGCCAAATATGTAATAGACAAGGCCTACTCCCTGCTCAGTGAACTGGACTGAACACACCCTAGTCAACACACAAGAATATATCTGACTAGTAAGAATCTGAAAACCTATGTATCGATATCTCTCTGCAAGTGAATCAAGAGGGTTTAAAGCGGCATCAACACAGCAGGGAAAAGCAGCCAAGCCCGATTCTAAACATAAATTACTTTAAAAAACCCACAAAACAAAGACAGTGAAAGAGAGACAAATTCTTACAAAATCCGTTCAGGGTCTCTGATGCAACCTGGATTGACCATATCTGGACCAACAGCTGGATGAGACATAAGGCTGGACACTCTTGCGGCTGAGAGGATTGGTGAGGTTGGGTGAGCAAACGCAGATACTTTAAAGTAATACTGCGTGGTACCCACCCCATGGGTCTCAAATCTCCAGGTACAAGGGAATCTTCCTACATCAAAACATGCATGGGAAACCCAGAAGATGGTATGCCGTGAGATCGGGAAAAGTTTCTAAAACGCACCTCATTTCTCCTCTCCTTGTGCTCGGGTTCGCCATTCCAGCCGCTTGACTAACCATCTCCCTACTTGGAGAATCAGCACCTTTAACCTCCTGTTTCGTACAGGTTGCAGTTTGTCCTGAAGATGAACGGGAAGACGGGGAACCAACTAGAGACTAGCCCTAGGTGTTGGGACAGGCACAGGTCACTCCATTTTCCCATCAGGAAGAAGAATGAACCACAGGCTCAGCCTGCCCCCCAGAACCAAAATAGGGCCTGAAGCAATCCTGCGCTTTTGCGGCCAGCTCCCAAAAAAGCGAGGAGACAAATGGAGCTCAGGGGCACTGCAATTCACAAACGTGCAGAGTTATAAATGAGAACTCTCGTCCACAAATATATTGAGGGAAGGCAACGAAGAGGATTTGAAAGCAAGGCAGATTTGCAGGAAACAGATTTCAGGAGGTAGATTCGACTCGCCTTTAAAGCACATGAAAAGTGACAAAACGTTGACAATGATGCCCTTGGCCAAAAAGGGCGTATGCGTTTTTTCCTGAATATATTCAGGAAAAAACGCATACGCCCTTTTTGGCCAACCAAGCAAGCCGGAAGGGCAAATCAGCGCTACAAAGAAGTCTCGCTTGCCCTCGGTCAAAAGGGCCATGCTGAACAAAGTGTAAAAACCAGAAAAGCAGGACAGGCCATGGAGACATGGGAGCCTTGCTACGCTGATGGGCGGGATGTAAATTGCCAACAGGCACTCTGGAGAAGAGTACGGTGTGTCCTGAAACAAGTAATAAACACAGCGTAGAGAGCATAGGGCAATTCCACTCATGGGCGTATAAATTGGGAAAACTAAAAATCAACAAGACACAGGCACCCTAAAGTTTACGGCTGCTCTGTTGCCAAGAACCTCCGCTTCGGTACACCTTCAATATCCCAGGAAAGAGAAAAATGGATAAAGAAATGGTGGTACTTGGCACAATGGAATATCACTCAGCCATGAAATCAATGTCATAAGGCTAGTTAGCAGCATGATGAGTGGATTTAGGTACGATGATTCTAAGTGAAATAAGTCAAACAGAAAAAGGCACTTATCCTAAGATATCGCTTATAGAGGGAATGTCAAAATCGCTACACTTGAACTGAATTACAAACAGAACAGAGGCACACCTTTAGAAGACACACTATGGCTGCTTAACGGGAAAGGTGAGGTGGGGTGATGCATAAAACAAGGGTTTGAAATTAGCTCAGACACCACTCCATAAGCCAAATATGTACTAGACAAGGCCTACTCCCTGCTCAGTGAACTGGACTCAACACCCCCTAGTCACCGCACAAGAATATATCTGACTAGTATGAATCTAAAAACCTATGTATCGATATCTCTCTGCAAGTGAACCAAGAGGGTGTAAAGCGGCATAAACACAGCAGGGAAAAGCAGCCAAACCCCATTCTAAACATACATTACTTTAAAAAACCCACAAAGCAAAGACAGTGAAAGAGAGAGAAATTCTGACAAAATCCGTTCAGGGTCTCTGATGCAACCTGGATTGACCATATCTAGACCCACAGCTGGATGAGACATAAGGCTGGACACTCTTGGGGCTGAGAGGATTGGTGAGGTCGGGTGAGCAAATGCAGATACTTTAAAGTAACACCGCGGGGTACCCACCACATGGGTCTCAAATCTCCAGGTACAAGGGAAACTTCCTACATCAAAACATGCATGGGAAACCCAGAAGATGGTATGCCATGAGATCGGGAAACGTTTCTAAAACGCACCTCATTTCTCCTCTCCTTGTGCACAAGTTCGCCATTGCAGCCACTTGACTACCATCTCCCTAATTGGAGAATCAGCACCTTTAACCTCCTGTTTCGTCCAGGTTGCAATTTGTCCTGAGGATGAAGGGGAAGACGGGGAAACAACGAGAGACTAGCCCTAGGTGTTGGGACAGGCACAGGTCACTCCATTTTCCCATCAGGAAGAAGAATGAACCACAGGCTCAGCCTGGCCCCCAGAACCAAAATAGGGCCTGAAGCAATCCTGCGCTTTTGCGGCCAGCTCCCAAAAAAGCGAAGAGACAAATGGAGCTCAGGGGCACTGCAATTCACAAACGTGCAGAGTTATAAATGAGAACTCTCGTCCACAAATATATTGAGGGAAGGCAACGAAGAGGATTTGAAAGCAAGGCAGATTTGCAGGAAACAGATTTCAGGAGGTAGATTCGACTCGCCTTTAAAGCACATGAAAAGCGGCAAAACGTTGACAATGAGGCCCTTGGCCAAAAAGGGCGTATGCGTTTTTTCCTGAATATATTCAGGAAAAAACGCATACGCCCTTTTTGGCCAACCAAGCAAGCCGGAAGGGCAAATCAGCGCTACAAAGAAGTCTCGCTTTCCCTAGGTCAAAAGGGCCATGCTGAAGAAAGTGTAAAAACCAGAAAAGCAGGACAGGCCATGGAGACATGGGAGCCTTGCTACGCTGATGGGCGGGATGTAAATTGCCAACAGGCACTCTGGAGATGAGTACGGTGTGTCCTGAAACAAGTAATAAACACAGCGTTGAGAGCATAGGGCACTTCCACTCATGGGCGTATAAATTGGGAAAACTAAAAATCAACAAGACACAGGCACCCCAAACTTTACGGCTGTTCTGTTGCCAAGAACCTCCGCTTCGGTACACCTTCAATATCCCAGGAAAGAGAAAAATGGATAAACAAATGGTGGTACTTGGCACAATGGAATATCACTCAGCCATGAAATCAATGTCATAAGGCTAGTTAGCAGCATGATGAGTGGATTTAGGTACGATGATTCTAAGTGAAATAAGTCACACAGAAAAAGACACTTATCCTACGATATTGCTTATAGAGGGAATGTCAAAATCGCTACACTTGAACTGAATTACAAAACAGAACAGAGGCACACCTTTAGAAGACACACTATGGCTGCTTAACCGGAAAGGTGAGGTGGGGTGATGCATAAAACAAGGGTTTGAAATTAGCTCAGAGACCGCTCCATATGCCAAATATGTAATAGACAAGGCCTACTCCCTGCTCAGTGAACTGGACTCAACACCCCCTAGTCACCGCACAAGAATATATCTGACTAGTATGAATCTGAAAACCTGTGTATTGATATCTCTCTGCAAGTGAATCAAGAGGGTGTAAAGCGGCATAAACGCAGCAGGGAAAAGCAGCCAAACCCCATTCTAAACATACATTACTTTAAAAAAGCCACAAAGCAAAGACAGTGAAAGAGAGAGAAATTCCTACAAAATCCGTTCAGGGTCTCTGATGCAACCTGGATTGACCATATCTAGACCCACAGCTGGATGAGACATAAGGCTGGACACTCTTGGGGCTGAGAGGATTGGTGAGGTTGGGTGAGCAAACGCAGATCCTTTAAAGTAATACCGCGGGGTACCCACCCCATGGGTCTCAAATCTCCAGGTACAAGGGCATCTTCCTACATCCAAACATGCATGTGAAACCCAGAAGATTGTATGCTGTGAGATCGGGAAAGGTTTCTAAAACGCACCTCATTTCTCCTCTCCTTGTGCTCGGGTTCCCCATTCCAGCCGCTTGATTCACCATCTCCCTACTTGGAGAATCAGCATCTTTAAACTCCTGTATCGTACAGGTTGCAATTTTCCTGAGGATGAACGGGAAGACGGGCAACCAACGAGAGACTAGCCCTAGGTGTTGGGACAGGCACAGGTCACTCCATTTTTCCATTAGGAAGAAGAATGAACCACAGGCTCAGCCTGCCCCCCAGAACCAAAATAGGGCCTGAAGCAATCCTGCGCTTTTGCGGCCAGCTCCCAAAAAAGCGAGGAGACAAATGGAGCTCAGGGGCACTGCAATTCACAAACGTGCAGAGTTATAAATGAGAACTCTCGTCCACAAATATATTGAGGGAAGGCAACGAAGAGGATTTGAAAGCAAGGCAGATTTTCAGGAAACAGATTTCAGGAGGTAGATTAGACTCGCCTGTAAAGCACATGAAAAGTGGCAAAACGTTGACAATGATGCCCTTGGCCAAAAAGGGCGTATGCGTTTTTTCCTGAATATATTCAGGAAAAAACGCATACGCCCTTTTTGGCCAACCAAGCAAGCTGGAAGGGCAAATCAGTGCTACAAAGAAGTCTCAATTGCCCTCGGTCAAAAGGGCCATGCTGAAAAAAGTGTAAAAACCAGAAAATCAGGACAGGCCATGGAGACATGCGAGCCTTGCTACGCTGATGGGCGGGATGTAAATTGCCAACAGGCACTCTGGAGAAGTGTACGGTGTGTCCTGAAACAAGTAATAAACACAGCTTAGAGAGCATAGGGCACTTCCACTCATGGGCGTATAAATTGGGAAAACTAAAAATCAACAAGACACAGGCACCCCAAAATTTACAGCTGCTCTGTTTCCAAGAACCTCCACTTCGGTACACCTTCAATATCCCAGGAAAGAGAAAAATGGATAAACAAATGGTGGTACTTGGCACAATGGAATGTCACTCAGCCATGAAATCAATGTCATAAGGCTAGTTAGCAGCATGATGAGTGGATTTAGCGACGATGATTCTAAGTGAAATAAGTCACACAGAAAAAGGCACTTATCCTAAGATATCGCTTATAGAGGGAATGTCAAAATCGCTACACTTGAACTGAATTACAAAACAGAACAGAGTCACACCTTTAGAAGACACACTATGGCTGCTTAACGGGAAAGGTGAGGTGGGGTGATGCATAAAACAAGGGTTTGAAATTAGCTCAGAGACCGCTCCATAAGCCAAATATGTAATAGAAAAGGCCTACTCCCTGCTCAGTGAACTGGACTCAACACACCCTAGTCACCACACAAGAATATATCTGAGTAGTAAGAATCTGAAAACCTATGTATCGATATCTCTCTGCAAGTGAATCAAGAGGGTGTAAAGCGGCATCAACACAGCAGGGAAAAGCACCCAAGCCCGATTCTAAACATAAATTACTTTAAAAAACCCACAAAACAAAGACAGTGAAAGAGAGAGAAATTCTTACAAAATCCGTTCAGGGTCTCTGATGCAACCTGGATTGACCATATCTAGACCCACAGCTGGATGAGACATAAGGCTGGACACTCTTGGGGCTGAGAGGATTGGTGAGGTTGGGTGAGCAAATGCAGATACTTTAAAGTAACACTGCGGGGAACACACCCCATGGGTCTCAAATCTCCAGGTACAAGGGCATCTTCCTACATCAAAACATGCATGGGAAACCCAGAAGATGGTATGCCATGAGATCGGGAAAGGTTTCTAAAACGCACCTCATTTCTCCTCTCCTTGTGCTCGGGTTCGCCATTCCAGCTGCTTGACCAACCATCTCCCTACTTGGAGAATCAGCACCTTTAACCTCCTGATTGTACAGGTTGCAATTTGTCCTGAGAATGAACGGGAAGACGCGGAACTAACGAGAGATGAGCCCTAGGTTTTGGGACAGGCGGAGGTCACTCCATTTTCCCATCAGGAAGAAGAATGAACCACAGGCTCAGCCTGCCCCCCAGAACCAAAATAGGGCCTGAAGCAATCCTGCGCTTTTGCGGCCAGCTCCCAAAAAAGCGAGGAGACAAATGGAGCTCAGGGGCACTGCAATTCACAAACGTGCAGAGTTATAAATGAGAACTCTCGTCCACAAATATATTGAGGGAAGGCAACGAAGAGGATTTGAAAGCAAGGCAGATTTGCAGGAAACAGATTTCAGGAGGTAGATTCGACTCGCCTGTACAGCACATGAAAAGCGGCAAACCGTTGACAATGATGCCCTTGGCCAAAAAGGGCGTATGCGTTTTTTCCTGAATATATTCAGGAAAAAACGCATACGCCCTTTTTGGCCAACCAAGCAAGCCGGAAGGGCAAATCAGCGCTACAAAGAAGTCTCGCTTGCCCTCGGTCAAAAGGGCCATGCTGAACAAACTGTAAAAACCAGAAAAGCAGGACAGGCCATGGAGACATGGGAGCCTTGCTACGCTGATGGGCGGGATGTAAATTGCCAACAGGCACTCTGGAGAAGAGTACGGTGTGTCCTGAAACAAGTAATAAACACAGCGTAGAGAGCATAGGGCAATTCCACTCATGGGCGTATAAATTGGGAAAACTAAAAATCAACAAGACACAGGCACCCTAAAGTTTACGGCTGCTCTGTTGCCAAGAACCTCCACTTCGGTACACCTTCAATATCCCAGGAAAGAGAAAAATGGATAAAGAAATGGTGGTACTTGTCACAATGCAATATCACTCAGCCATGAAATCAATGTCATAAGGCTAGTTAGCAGCATGATGAGTGGATTTAGGTACGATGATTCTAAGTGAAATAAGTCACACAGAAAAAGGCACTTATCCTAAGATATCGCTTATAGAGGGAATGTCAAAATCGCTACACTTGAACTGAATTACAAACAGAACAGAGTCACACCTTTAGAAGACACACTATGGCTGCTTAACTGGAAAGGTGAGGTGGGGTGATGCATAAAACAAGGGTTTGAAATTAGCTCAGACACCGCACCATAAGCCAAATATGTAATAGACAAGGCCTACTCCCTGCTCAGTGAACTGGACTCAACACCCCCTAGTCACCGCACAAGAATATATCTGACTAGTATGAATCTGAAAACCTATGTATCGATATCTCTCTGCAAGTGAATCAAGAGGGTGTAAAGCGGCATCAACACAGCAGGGAAAAGCAGCCTAGCCCGATTCTAAACATAAATTACTTTAAAAAACCCAGAAAACAAAGACAGTGAAAGAGAGAGAAATTCTTCCAAAATCAGTTCAGGGTCTCTGATGCAACCTGGATTGACCATATCTAGACCCACAGCTGGATGAGACATAAGGCTGGACACTCTTGGGGCTGAGAGGATTGGTGAGGTTGGGTGAGCAAACGCAGACACTTTAAAGTAACACTGCGGAAAACACACCCCATGGGTCTCAAAATTCCAGGTACAAGGGCATCTTCCTACATCAAAACATGCATGGGAAACCCAGAGAATTGTATGCCGTGAGATCGGGAAAGGCTTCTAAAACGCACCTCATTTCTCCTCTCCTTGTGCTCGGGTTCGCCATTCCAGCCACTTGACTAACCATCTCCCTAATTGGAGAATCAGCACCTTTAACCTCCTGTTTCGTCCAGGTTGCAATTTGTCCTGAGGATGAAGGGGAAGACGGTGAAACAACGAGAGACTAGCCCTAGGTGTTGGGACAGGCACAGGTCACTCCATTTTCCCATCAGGAAGAAGAATGAACCACAGGCTCAGCCTGCCCCCCAGAACCAAAATAGGGCCTGAAGCAATCCTGCGCTTTTGCGGCCAGCTCCCAAAAAAGCGAGGAGACAAATGGAGCTCAGGGGCACTGCAATTCACAAACGTGCAGAGTTATAAATGAGAACTCTCGTCCACAAATATATTGAGGGAAGGCAACGAAGAGGATTTGAAAGCAAGGCAGATTTGCAGGAAACAGATTTCAGGAGGTAGATTCGACTTGCCTTTAAAGCACATGAAAAGCGGCAAAACGTTGACAATGATGCCCTTGGCCAAAAAGGGCGTATGCGTTTTTTCCTGAATATATTCAGGAAAAAACGCATACGCCCTTTTTGGCCAACCAAGCAAGCCGGAAGGGCAAATCAGCGCTACAAAGAAGTCTCGCTTGCCCTCGGTCAAAAGGGCCATGCTGAACAAAGTGTAAAAACCAGAAAAGCAGGACAGGCCATGGAGACATGGAAGCCTTGCTACGCTGATGGGCGGGATGTAAATTGCCAACAGGCACTCTGGAGAAGAGTACGGTGTGTCCTGAAACAAGTAATAAACACAGCGTAGAGAGCATAGGGCACTTCCACTCATGGGCGTATAAATTGGGAAAACTAAAAATCAACAAGACACAGGCACCCCAAACTTTACGGCTGCTCTGTTGCCAAGAACCTCCGCTTCGGTACACCTTCAATATCCCAGGAAAGAGAAAAATGGATAAAGAAATGGTGGTACTTGGCACAATGGAATATCACTCAGCCATGAAATCAATGTCATAAGGCTAGTTAGCAGCATGATGAGTGGATTTAGGTACGATGATTCTAAGTGAAATAATTCACACAGAAAAAGACACTTATCCTAAGATATCGCTTATAGAGGGAATGTCAAAATCGCTAAACTTGAACTGAATTACAAAACAGAACAGAGGCACACCTTTAGAAGACACACTATGGCTGCTTAACCGGAAAGGTGAGGTGGGGTGATGCATAAAACAAGGTTTGAAATTAGCTCAGACACCGCTCCATAAGCCAAATATGTACTAGACAAGGCCTACTCCCTGCTCAGTGAACTGGACTCAACACCCCCTAGTCACCGCACAAGAATATATCTGATTAGCATGAATCTGAAAACCTATGTATCGATATCTCTCTGCAAGTGAATCAAGAGGGTGTAAATCGGCATCAACACAGCAGGGAAAAGCAGCCAAACCCCATTCTAAACATACATTACTTTAAAAAACCCACAAAGCAAAGACAGTGAAAGAGAGAGAAATTCTTACAAAATCCGTTCAGGGTCTCTGATGCAACCTGGATTGACCATATCTAGACCCACAGCTGGATGAGACATAAGACTGGACACTCTTGGGGCTGAGAGGATTGGTGAGGTCGGGTGAGCAAATGCAGATACTTTAAAGTAACACCGCGGGGTACACACCCCATGGGTCTCAAATCTCCAGGTACAAGGGCATCTTCCTACATCAAAACTTGCATGGGAAACCCAGAAGATGGTATGCCATGAGATCGGGAAAGGTTTCTAAAACGCACCTCATTTCTCCTCTCCTTGTGCTCGGGTTCGCCATTCCAGCTGCTTGACCAACCATCTCCCTATTTGGAGAATCAGCACCTTTAACCTCCTGATTGTACAGGTTGCAATTTGTCCTGAGGATGAACGGGAAGACGCGGAAGCAACGAGAGACGAGCCCTAGGTGTTGGGACAGGCATAGGTCACTCCATTTTCCCATCAGGAAGAAGAATGAACCACAGGCTCAGCCTGCCCCCCAGAACCAAAATAGGGCCTGAAGCAATCCTGCGCTTTTGCGGCCAGCTCCCAAAAAAGCGAGGAGACAAATGGAGCTCAGGGGCACTGCAATTCACAAACGTGCAGAGTTACAAATGAGAACTCTCGTCCACAAATATATTGAGGGAAGGCAACGAAGAGGATTTGAAAGCAAGGCAGATTTGCAGGAAACAGATTTCAGGAGGTAGATTCGACTCGCCTTTAAAGCACATGAAAAGCGGCAAAACGTTGACAATGATGCCCTTGGCCAAAAAGGGCGTATGCGTTTTTTCCTGAATATATTCAGGAAAAAACGCATACGCCCTTTTTGGCCAACCAAGCAAGCCGGAAGGGCAAATCAGCGCTACAAAGAAGTCTCGCTTGCCCTCGGTCAAAAGGGCCATGCTGAACAAAGTGTAAAAACCAGAAAAGCAGGACAGGCCATGTAGACAAGGGAGCCTTGCTACGCTGATGGGCGGGATGTAAATTGCCAACAGGCACTCTGGAGAAGAGTACGGTGTGTCCTGAAACAAGTAATAAACACAGCGTAGAGAGCATAGGGCACTTCCACTCATGGGCGTATAAATTGGGAAAACCAAAATTCAACAAGACACAGGCACCCCAAACTTTACGGCTGCTCTGTTGCCAAGAACCTCCGCTTCGGTACACCTTCAATATCCCAGGAAAGAGAAAAATGGATAAAGAAATGGTGGTACTTGGCACAATGGAATATCACTCAGCCATGAAATCAATGTCATAAGGCTAGTTAGCAGCATGATGAGTGGATTTAGGTACGATGATTCTAAGTGAAATAAGTCACACAGAAAAAGGCACTTATCCTAAGATATCGCTTATAGAGGGAATGTCAAAATCGCTACACTTGAACTGAATTACAAAACAGAACAGAGGCACACCTTTAGAAGACACACTATGGCTGCTTAACCGGAAAGGTGAGGTGGGGTGATGCATAAAACAAGGTTTGAAATTAGCTCAAACACCGCTTCATAAGCCAAATATGTAATAGACAAGGCCTACTCCCTGCTCAGTTAACTGGACTCAACACCCCCTAGTCACCGCACAAGAATATATCTGATTAGTATGAATCTGAAAACCTATGTATCGATATCTCTCTGCAAGTGAATCAAGAGGGTGTAATGCGGCATCAACACAGCAGGGAAAAGCAGCCAAACCCCATTCTAAACATACATTACTTAAAAAAACCCACAAAGCAAAGAGAGTGAAAGAGAGAGAAATTCTTACAAAATCCGTTCAGGGTCTCTGATGCAACCTGGCTTGACCATATCTAGACCCACAGCTGGATGAGACATAAGGCTGGACACTCTTGGGGCTGAGAGGATTGCTGAGGTCGGGTGAGCAAACCCAGATACTTTAAAGTAACACCGTGGGGTACACACCCCATGGGTCTCAAATCTCCAGGTACAAGGGCATCTTCCTACATCAAAACATGCATGGGAAACCCAGAAGATGGTATGCCGTGAGATCGGGAAAGGTTTCTAAAACGCACCTCATTTCTCCTCTCCTTGTGCTCGGGTTCGCCATTCCAGCCGCTTGACTAACCATCTCCCTACTTGGAGAATCAGCACCTTTAACCTCCTGTTTCGTACAAGTTGCAATTTGTCCTGAGGATGAACGGGAAGACGGGGAACCAACGATAGACTAGCCCTAGGTGTTGGGACAGGCACAGGTCACTCCATTTTCCCATCAGGAAGAAGAATGAACCACAGGCTCAGCCTGCCCCCCAGAACCAAAATAGGGCCTGAAGCAATCCTGCGCTTTTGCGGCCAGCTCCCAAAAAAGCGAGTAGAAAAATGGAGCTCAGGGGCACTGCAATTCAGAAACGTGCAGAGTTATAAATGATAACTCTCGTCCACAAATATATTGAGGGAAGGCAACGAAGAGGATTTGAAAGCAAGGCAGATTTGCAAGAAACAGATTTCAGGAGGTAGATTCGACTCGCCTTTAAAGCACATGAAAAGCGGCACAACGTTGACAATGATGCCCTTGGCCAAAAAGGGCGTATGCGTTTTTTCCTGAATATATTGAGAAAAAAACTCATACGCCCTTTTAGGCCAACCAAGCAAGCCGGAAGGGCAAATCAGCGCTACAAAGAAGTCTCGCTTGCCCTCGGTCAAAAGGGCCATGCTGAAAAAAGTGTAAAAACCAGAAAAGCAGGACAGGCCATGGAGCCATGGGAGCCTTGCTACGCTGATGGGCAGGATGTAAATTGCCAACAGGCACTCTGGAGAAGTGTACGGTGTGTCCTGAAACAAGTAATAAACACAGCTTAGAGAGCATAGGGCACTTCCACTCATGGGCGTATAAATTGGGAAAACTAAAAATCAACAAGACACAGGCACCCCAAAGTTTACGGCTGCTCTGCTTCCAAGAACCTCCACATCGGTACACCTTCAATATCCCAGAAAGAGAAAAATGGATAAAGAAATAGTGGTACTTGGCCCAATGGAATATCACTCAGCCATGAAATCAATGTCATAAGGCTACTTAGCAGCATGATGAGTGGATTTAGCAACGATGATTCTAAGTGAAATAAGTCACACAGAAAAAGACACTTATCCTAAGATATCGCTTATAGAGGGAATGTCAAAATCGCTACACTTGAACTGAATTACAAAACAGAACAGAGTCACACCTTTAGAAGACACACTATGGCTGCTTAACGGGAAAGGTGAGGTGGGGTGATGCATAAAACAAGGGTTTGAAATTAGCTCAGAGACCTCTCCATAAGCCAAATATGTAATAGACAAGGCCTACTCCCTGCTCAGTGAACTGGACTCAACACCCCCTAGTCACCGCACAAGAATATATCTCACTATTAAGAATCTGAAAACCTATGTATCGATATCTCTCTGCAAGTGAATCAAGAGGGTGTAAAGCGGCATCAACACAGCAGGGAAAAGCAGCCAAACCCCATTCTAAACATACATTACTTTAAAAAACCCACAAAGCAAAGACAGTGAAAGAGAGAGAAATTCTTACAAAATCCGTTCAGGGTCTCTGATGCAACCTGGATTGACCATATCTAGACCCACAGCTGGATGAGACATAAGGCTGGACACTCTTGGGGCTGAGAGGATTGGTGAGGTTGGGTGAGCAAATGCAGATACTGTAAAGTAACACTGCGGGGTACCCACCCCATGGGTCTCAAATCTCCAAGTACAAGGGCATCTTCCTACATCAAAACATGCATGGGAAACCCAGAAAATGGTATGCTGTGAGATCGGGAAAGGCTTCTAAAACGCAGCTCATTTCTCCTCTCCTTGTGCTCGGGTTCGCCATTCCAGCCGCTTGACTAACCATCTCCCTACTTGGAGATTCAGCACCTTTAACCTCCTGTTTTGTACAGGTTGCAATTTGTCCTGAGGATGAACGGGAAGACGGGCAACCAACGAGAGACTAGCCCTAGGTGTTGGGACAGGCACAGGTCACTCCATTTTCCCATCAGGAAGAAGAATGAACCACAGGCTCCGGCGGCCCCCTGGAAGCCGAATAGGGCCTGAAGCAATCCTGCGCTTTTGCTGCCAGCTCCCAAAAAAGCGAGTAGACAAATGGAGCTCAGGGGAACTGCAATTCACAAACGTGCAGAGTTATAAATGAGAACTCTCGTCCACAAATATATTGAGGGAAGGCAACGAAGAGGATTTGAAAGCAAGGCAGATTTGCAGGAAACAGATTTCAGGAGGTAGATTCGACTCGCCTTTAAAGCATATGAAAAGCGGCAAAACGTTGACAATGAGGCCCTGGGCCAAAAAGGGCATATGCGTTTTTTCCTGAATATATTCAGGAAAAAACGCATATGCCCTTTTTGGCCAACCAAGCAAGCCGGAAGGGCAAATCAGCGCTACAAAGAAGTCTCGCTTGCCCTCGGTCAAAAGGGCCATGCTGAACAAAGTGTAAAAACCAGAAAAGCAGGACAGGCCATGGAGACATGGGAGCCTTGCTACGCTGATGGGCGGGATGTAAATTGCCAACAGGCACTCTGGAGAATTGTACGGTGTGTCCTGAAACAAGTAATAAACACAGCTTAGAGAGCATAGGGCACTTCCACTCATGGGCGTATAAATTGGGAAAACTAAAAATCAACAAGACACAGGCACCCCAAACTTTACGGCTGCTCTGTTTCCAAGAACCTCCACTTCAGTACACCTTCAATATCCCAGGAAAGAGAAAAATGGATAAACAAATAGTGGTACTTGGCACAATGGAATATCACTCAGCCATGAAATCAATGTCATAAGGCTAGTTAGCAGCATGATGAGTGGATTTCGTGACGATGATTCTGAGTGAAATAAGTCACACAGAAAAAGACACTTATCCTAAGATATCGCTTATAGAGGGAATGTCAAAATCGCTACACTTGAACTGAATTACAAAACAGAACAGAGTCACACCTTTAGAAGACACACTATGGCTGCTTAACGGGAAAGGTGAGGTGGGGTGATGCATAAAACAAGGGTTTGAACTTAGCTCAGAGACCGCTCCATAAGCCAAATATGTAATAGACAAGGCCTACTCCCTGCTCAGTGAACTGGACTCAACACCCCCTAGTCACCGCACAAGAATATATCTGACTAGTAAGAATCTGAAAACCTATGTATAGATATCTCTCTGCAAGTGAATCAAGAGGGTGTAAAGCGAATAAACACAGCAGGGAAAAGAAGCCAAGCCCCATTTTAACCATAAATTACTTGAAAAAACCCACAAGACAAAGACAGTGAAAGAGAAATTCTTACAAAATCCGTTCAGGGTCTCTGATGCAACTTGGATTGACCATATCTAGACCCACAGCTGGATGAGACATAAGGCTGGACACTCTTGGGGCTGAGAGGATTGGTGAGGTCGGGTGAGCAAACCCAGATACTTTAAAGTAACACCGTGGGGTACACACCCCATGGGTCTCAAATCTCCAGGTACAAGGGCATCTTCCTACATCAAAACATGCATGGGAAACCCAGAAGATGGTATGCCGTGAGATCGGGAAAGGTTTCTAAAACGCACCTCATTTCTCCTCTCCTTGTGCTCGGGTTCGCCATTCCAGCCGCTTGACTAACCATCTCCCTACTTGGAGAATCAGCACCTTTAACCTCCTGTTTCGTACAAGTTGCAATTTGTCCTGAGGATGAACGGGAAGACGGGGAACCAACGAAAGACTAGCCCTAGGTGTTGGGACAGGCACAGGTCACTCCATTTTTCCATCAGGAAGAAGAATGAACCACAGGCTCAGCCTGCCCCCCAGAACCAAAATAGGGCCTAAAGCAATCCTGCGCTTTTGCGGCCAGCTCCCAAAAAAGCGAGTAGAAAAATGGAGCTCAGGGGCACTGCAATTCAGAAACGTGCAGAGTTATAAATGATAACTCTCGTCCACAAATATATTGAGGGAAGGCAACGAAGAGGATTTGAAAGCAAGGCAGATTTGCAAGAAACAGATTTCAGGAGGTAGATTCGACTCGCCTTTAAAGCACATGAAAAGCGGCACAACGTTGACAATGATGCCCTTGGCCAAAAAGGGCGTATGCGTTTTTTCCTGAATATATTGAGGAAAAAACTCATACGCCCTTTTAGGCCAACCAAGCAAGCCGGAAGGGCAAATTAGCGCTACAAAGAAGTCTCGCTTGCCCTCGGTCAAAAGGGCCATGCTGAAAAAAGTGTAAAAACCAGAAAAGCAGGACAGGCCATGGAGACATGGGAGCCTTGCTACGCTGATGGGCAGGATGTAAATTGCCAACAGGCACTCTGGAGAAGTGTACGGTGTGTCCTGAAACAAGTAATAAACACAGCTTAGAGAGCATAGGGCACTTCCACTCATGGGCGTATAAATTGGGAAAACTAAAAATCAACAAGACACAGGCACCCCAAAGTTTACGGCTGCTCTGCTTCCAAGAACCTCCACATCGGTACACCTTCAATATCCCAGAAAGAGAAAAATGGATAAAGAAATGGTGGTACTTGGCCCAATGGAATATCACTCAGCCATGAGATCAATGTCATAAGGCTAGTTACCAGCATGATGAGTGGATTTAGCGACGATGATTCTAAGTGAAATAAGTCACACAGAAAAAGACACTTATCCTAAGATATCGCTTATAGAGGGAATGTCAAAATCGCTACACTTGAACTGAATTACAAAACAGAACACAGTCACACCTTTAGAAGACACACTATGGCTGCTTAACGGGAAAGGTGAGGTGGGGTGATGCATAAAACAAGGGTTTGAAATTAGCTCAGAGACCGCTCCATAAGCCAAATATGTAATAGACAAGGCCTACTCCCTGCTCAGTGAACTGGACTCAACACCCCCTAGTCACCGCACAAGAATATATCTGACTAGTAAGAATCTGAAAACCTATGTATCGATATCTCTCTGCAAGTGAATCAAGAGTGTGTAAAGCGGAATAAACACAGCAGGGAAAAGCAGCCAAGCCCCATTCTAAACATAAATTACTTTAAAAAACCCACAAAACAAAGACAGTGAAAGAGAAATTCTTACAAAATCAGTTCAGGGTCTCTGATGCAACTTGGATTGACCATATCTAGACCCACAGCTGGATGAGACATAAGGCTGGACACTCTTGGGGCTGAGAGGATTGGTGAGGTTGGGTGAGCAAACCCAGATATTTTAAAGTAACACCGCGGGGTACACACCCCATGGGTCTCAAATCTCCAGGTACAAGGGCATCTTCCTACATCAAAACATGCATGGGAAACCCAGAAGATGGTATGCCGTGAGATCGGGAAAGGTTTCTAAAACGCACCTCATTTCTCCTCTCCTTGTGCTCGGGTTCGCCATTCCAGCCGCTTGACTAACAATCTCCCTACTTGGAGAATCAGCACCTTTAACCTCCTGTTTCGTACAGGTTGCAATTTGTCCTGAGGATGAACGGGAAGACGGGCAACCAACGAGAGACTAGCCCTAGGTGTTGGGACAGGCACAGGTCACTCCATTTTCCCATCAGGAAGAAGAATGAACCACAGGCTCCGGCGGCCCCCTGGAAGCCGAATAGGGCCTGAAGCAATCCTGTGCTTTTGCTGCCAGCTCCCAAAAAAGCGAGTAGACAAATGGAGCTCAGGGGCACTGCAATTCACAAACGTGCAGAGTTATAAATGATAACTCTCGTCCACAAATATATTGAGGGAAGGCAACGAAGAGGATTTGAAAGCAAGGCAGATTTGCACGAAACAGATTTCAGTAGATAGATTCGACTCGCCTTTAAAGCACATGAAAAGCGGAAAAACGTTGACAATGATGCCCTGGGCCAAAAAGGGCATATGCGTTTTCTCCTGAATATATTCAGGAAAAAACGCATATGCCCTTTTTGGCCAACCAAGCAAGCCGGAAGGGCAAATCAGCGCTACAAAGAAATCTCGCTTGCCCTCGGTCAAAAGGGCCATGCTGAAGAAAGTGTAAAAACCAGAAAAGCAGGACAGGCCATGGAGACATGGGAGCCTTGCTACGCTGATGGGCGGGATGTAAATTGCCAACAGGGACTCTGGAGAAGTGTACGGTGTGTCCTGAAACAAGTAAGAAACACAGCTTAGAGAGCATAGGGCACTTCCACTCATGGGCGTATAAATTGGGAAAACTAAAAATCAACAAAACACAGGCACCCCAACCTTTACGGCTGCTCTGTTTCCAAGAACCTCCACTTCGGTACACCTTCAATATCCCAGAAAGAGAAAAATGGATAAAGAAATAGTGGTACTTGGCCCAATGGAATATCACTCAGCCATGAAATCAATGTCATAAGGCTACTTAGCAGCATGATGAGTGGATTTAGCAACGATGATTCTAAGTGAAATAAGTCACACAGAAAAAGACACTTATCCTAAGATATCGCTTATAGAGGGAATGTCAAAATCGCTACACTTGAACTGAATTACAAAACAGAACAGAGTCACACCTTTAGAAGACACACTATGGCTGCTTAACGGGAAAGGTGAGGTGGGGTGATGCATAAAACAAGGGTTTGAAATTAGCTCAGAGACCTCTCCATAAGCCAAATATGTAATAGACCAGGCCTACTCCCTGCTCAGTGAACTGCACTCAACACCCCCTAGTCACCGCACAAGAATATATCTCACTATTAAGAATCTGAAAACCTATGTATCGATATCTCTCTGCAAGTGAATCAAGAGGGTGTAAAGCGGCATCAACACAGCAGGGAAAAGCAGCCAAACCCCATTCTAAACATACATTACTTTAAAAAACCCACAAAGCAAAGACAGTGAAAGAGAGAGAAATTCTTACAAAATCCGTTCAGGGTCTCTGATGCAACCTGGATTGACCATATCTAGACCCACAGCTGGATTAGACATAAGGCTGGACACTCTTGGGGCTCAGAGGATTGGTGAGGTTGGGTGAGCAAATGCAGATACTTTAAAGTAACACTGCGGGGTACCCACCCCATGGGTCTCAAATCTCCAGGTACAAGGGCATCTTCCTACATCAAAACATGCATGGGAAACCCAGAAGATGGTATGCCGTGAGATCGGGAAAGGCTTCTAAAACGCACCTCATTTCTCCTCTCCTTGTGCTCGGGTTCGCCATTCCAGCTGCTTGACTAACCATCTCCCTACTTGGAGAATCAGCACCTTTAACCTCCTGTTTCGTACAGGTTGCAATTTGTCCTGAGGATGAACGGGAAGACGGGCAACCAACGAGAGACTAGCCCTAGGTGTTGGGACAGGCACAGGTCAATCCATTTTCCCATCAGGAAGAAGAATGAACCACAGGCTCCGGCGGCCCCCTGGAAGCCGAATAGGGCTTGAAGCAATCCTGCGCTTTTGCTGCCAGCTCCCAAAAAAGCGAGTAGACAAATGGAGCTCAGGGGCACTGCAATTCACAAACGTGCAGAGTTATAAATGATAACTCTCGTCCACAAATATATTGAGGGAAGGCAACGAAGAGGATTTGAAAGCAAGGCAGATTTGCAGGAAACAGATTTCAGGAGGTAGATTCGACTCGCCTTTAAAGCACATGAAAAGCGGAAAAACGTTGACAATGATGCCCTGGGCCAAAAAGGGCATATGCGTTTTTTCCTGAATATATTCAGGAAAAAACGCATATGCCCTTTTTGGCCAACCAAGCAATCCGGAAGGGCAAATCAGCGCTACAAAGAAATCTCGCTTGCCATCGGTGAAAAGGGCCATGCTGAAGAAAGTGTAAAAACCAGAAAAGCAGGACAGGCCATGGAGACATGGGAGCCTTGCTACGCTGATGGGCGGGATGTAAATTGCCAACAGGCCCTCTGAAGAAGTGTACGGTGTGTCCTGAAACAAGTAATAAACACAGCTTAGAGAGCATAGGGCACTTCCACTCATGGGCGTATAAATTGGGAAAACTAAAAATCAACAAGACACAGGCACCCCAAACTTTACGGCTGCTCTGTTTCCAAGAACCTCCACTTCAGTACACCTTCAATATCCCAGGAAAGAGAAAAATGGATAAACAAATAGTGGTACTTGGCACAATGGAATATCACTCAGCCATGAAATCAATGTCATATGGCCCGTTAGGAGCATGATGAGTGGATTTAGGTACGATGATTCTAAGTGAAATAAGTCACACAGAAAAAGACACTTATCCTAAGATATCGCTTATAGAGGGAATGTCAAAATCGCTACACTTGAACTGAATTACAAAACAGAACAGAGGCACACCTTTAGAAGACACACTATGGCTGCTTAACCGGAAAGGTGAGGTGGGGTGATGCATAAAACAAGGGTTTGAAATTAGCTCAGACACCGCTCCATAAGCCAAATATGTAATAGACAAGGCCTACTCCCTGCTCAGTGAACTGGACTCAACACCCCCTAGTCACCGCACAAGAATATATCTGACTAGTAAGAATCTGAAAACCTATGTATCAATATCTCTCTGCAAGTGAATCAAGAGGGTGTAAAGCGGAATAAACACAGCAGGGAAAAGCAGCCAAGCCCCATTCTAAACATAAATTACTTTAAAAAACCCACAAAACAAAGACAGTGAAAGAGAAATTCTTACAAAATCCGTTCAGGGTCTCTGATGCAACCTGGATTGACCATATCTAGACCCACAGCTGGATGAGACATAAGGCTGGACACTCTTGGGGCTGAGAGGATTGGTGAGGTTGAGTGAGCAAACCCAGATACTTTAAAGTAACACCGCGGGGTACACACCCCATGGGTCTCAAATCTCCAGGTACAAGGGCATCTTCCTACATCAAAACATGCATGGGAAACCCAGAAGATGGTATGCCGTGAGATCGGGAAAGGTTTCTAAAACGCACCTCATTTCTCCTCTCCTTGTGCTCGGGTTCGCCATTCCAGCCGCTTGACTAACCATCTCCCTACTTGGAGAATCAGCACCTTTAACCTCCTGTTTCGTACAGGTTGCAATTTGTCCTGAGGATGAACGGGAAGACGGGGAACCAACGAGAGACTAGCCCTAGGTGTTGGGACAGGCACAGGTCACTCCATTTTCCCATCAGGAAGAAGAATGAACCACAGGCTCAGCCTGCCCCCCAGAACCAAAAAAGGGCCTGAAGCAATCCTGCGCTTTTGCGGCCAGCTCCCAAAAAAGCGAGTAGACAAATGGAGCTCAGGGGCACTGCAATTCACAAACGTGCAGAGTTATCAATGATAACTCTCGTCCACAAATATATTGAGGGAAGGCAACGAAGAGGATTTGAAAGCAAGGCAGATTTGCAGGAAACAGATTTCAGGAGGTAGATTCGACTCGCCTTTAAAGCACATGAAAAGTGGCAAAACGTTGAAATGATGCCCTTGGCCAAAAAGGGCGTATGCGTTTTTTCCAGAATATATTCAGGAAAAAAGGCATACGCCCTTTTTGGCCAACCAAGCAAGCCGGAAGGGCAAATCAGCGCTACAAAGAACTCTCGCTTGCCCTCGGTCAAAAGGGCCATGCTGAACAAACTGTAAAAACCAGAAAAGCAGGACAGGCCATGGAGACATGAGAGCCTTGCTACGCTGATGGGCAGGTTGTAAATTGCCAACAGGCACTCTGAAGAAGTGTACGGTGTGTCCTGAAACAAGTAATAAACACAGCTTAGAGAGCATAGGGCACTTCCACTCATGGGCGTATAAATTGGGAAAAATAAAAATCAACAAGACACAGGCACCCCAACCTTTACGGCTGCTCTGTTTCCAAGAATCTCCGCTTCGGTACACCTTCAATATCCCAGGAAAGAGAAAAATGGATAAAGAAATGGTTGTACTTGGCACAATGGAATATCACTCAGCCATGAAATCAATCTCATAAGGCTACTTAGCAGCATGATGAGTGGATTTAGGTACGATGATTCTAAGTGAAATAAGTCACACAGAAAAAGGCACTTATCCTAAGATATCGCTTATACAGGGAATGTCAAAATCGCTACAATTGAACTGAATTACAAAACAGAACAGAGGCACACCTTTAGAAGACACACTATGGCTGCTTAACCGGAAAGGTGAGGTGGGGTGATGCATAAAACAAGGGTTTGAAATTAGCTCAGAGACCTCTCCATAGGCCAAATATGTAATAGACAAGGCCTACTCCCTGCTCAGTGAACTGGACTCAACACCCCCTAGTCACCGCACAAGAATATATCTGAGTAGTAAGAATCTGAAAACCTATGTATCGATATCTCTCTGCAAGTGAATCAAGAGGGTGTAAAGCGGCATAAACACAGCAGAGAAAAGCAGCCAAGCCCCATTCTAAACATAAATTACTTTAAAAACCCACACAAAAAAAACAGTGAAAGAGAGAGAAATTCTTACAAAATCAGTTCAGGGTCTCTGATGCAACCTGGATTGACCATATCTAGACCCACAGCAGGATGAGACATAAGGCTGGACACTCTTGGGGCTCAGAGGATTGGTGAGGTTGGGTGAGCACACGCAGATACTTTAAAGTAACACTGCGGGGTACCCACACCATGGGTCTCAAATCTCCAGGTACAAGGGCATCTTCCTACATCAAAACATGCATGGGAAACCCAGAAGATGGTATGCCGTGAGATCGGGAAAGGCTTCTAAAACGCACCTCATTTCTCCTCTCCTTGTGCTCGGGTTCGCCATTCCAGCCGCTTGACTAACCATCTCCCTACTTGGAGAATCAGCACCTTTAACCTCCTGTTTCGTACAGGTTGCAATTTGTCCTGAGGATGAACGGGAAGACGGGCAACCAACGAGAGACTAGCCCTAGGTGTTGGTACAGCCACAGGTCACTCCATTTTCCCATCAGGAAGAAGAATGAACCACAGGCTCCGGCGGCCCCCTGGAAGCCGAATAGGGCCTGAAGCAATCCTGCGCTTTTGCTGCCAGCTCCCAAAAATGCGAGTAGACAAATGGAGCTCAGGGGCACTGCAATTCACAAACGTGCAGAGTTATAAATGATAACTCTCGTCCACAAATATATTGAGGGAAGGCAACGAAGAGTATTTGAAAGCAAGGCAGATTTGCAGGAAACAGATTTCAGGAGGTAGATTCGACTCGCCTTTAAAGCACATGAAAAGCGGAAAAACGTTTACAATGATGCCCTGGGCCAAAAAGGGCATATGCGTTTTTTCCTGAATATATTCAGGAAAAAACGCATATGCCCTTTTTGGCCAACCAAGCAAGCCGGAAGGGCAAATCAGCGCTACAAAGAAGTCTCACTTGCCCTCGGTCAAAAGGGCCATGCTGAAGAAAGTGTAAAAACCAGAAAAGCAGGACAGGCCATGGAGACATGGGAGCCTTGCTACGCTGATGGGCGGGATGTAAATTGCCAACAGGCACTCTGGAAAATTGTACGGTGTGTCCTGAAACAAGTAATAAACACAGCTTAGAGAGCATAGGGCACTTCCACTCATGGGCGTATAAATTGGGAAAACTAAAAATCAACAAGACACAGGCACCCCAAACGTTACGGGTGCTCTGTTTCCAAGAACCTCCACTTCAGTACACCTTCAATATCCCAGGAAAGAGAAAAATGGATAAACAAATAGTGGTAGTTGGCACAATGGAATATCACTCAGCCATGAAATCAATGTCATAAGGCTAGTTAGCAGCATGATGAGTGGATTTAGTGACGATGATTCTAAGTGAAATAAGTCACACAGAAAAAGACACTTATCCTAAGATATCGCTTATAGAGGGAATGTCAAAATCGCTACACTTGAACTGAATTACAAAACAGAACAGAGGCACACCTTTAGAAGACACACTATGGCTGCTTAACCGGAAAGGTGAGGTGGGGTGATGCATAAAACAAGGGTTTGAAATTAGCTCAGAGACCGCTCCATAAGCCAAATATGTAATAGACAAGGCCTACTCCCTGCTCAGTGAACTGGACTCAACACCCCCTAGTCACCGCACAAGAATATATCTGACTAGTAAGAATCTGAAAACCTATGTATCAATATCTCTCTGCAAGTGAATCAAGAGGGTGTAAAGCGGAATAAACACAGCAGGAAAAGCAGCCAAGCCCCATTCTAAACATAAATTACTTTAAAAAACCCACAAAACAAAGACAGTGAAAGAGAAATTCTTACAAAATCCGTTCAGGGTCTCTGATGCAACCTGGATTGACCATATCTAGACCCACAGCTGGATGAGACATAAGGCTGGACACTCTTGGGGCTGAGAGGATTGGTGAGGTTGAGTGAGCAAACCCAGATACTTTAAAGTAACACCGCGGGGTACACACCCCATGGGTCTCAAATCTCCAGGTACAAGGGCATCTTCCTACATCAAAACATGCATGGGAAACCCAGAAGATGGTATGCCGTGAGATCGGGAAAGGTTTCTAAAACGCACCTCATTTCTCCTCTCCGTGTGCTCGGGTTCGCCATTCCAGCCGCTTGACTAACCATCTCCCTACTTGGAGAATCAGCACCTTTAACCTCCTGTTTCGTCCAGGTTGCAATTTGTCCTGAGGATGAACGGGAAGACGGGGAACCAACGAGAGACTAGCCCTAGGTGTTGGGACAGGCACAGGTCACTCCATTTTCCCATCAGGAAGAAGAATGAACCACAGGCTCAGCCTGCCCCCCAGAACCAAAAAAGGGCCTGAAGCAATCCTGCGCTTTTGCGGCCAGCTCCCAAAAAAGCGAGTAGACAAATGGAGCTCAGGGGCACTGCAATTCACAAACGTGCAGAGTTAGCAATGATAACTCTCGTCCACAAATATATTGAGGGAAGGCAACGAAGAGGATTTGAAAGCAAGGCAGATTTGCAGGAAACAGATTTCAGGAGGTAGATTCGACTCGCCTTTAAAGCACATGAAAAGTGGCAAAACGTTGACAATGATGCCCTTGGCCAAAAAGGGCGTATGCGTTTTTTCCTGAATATATTCAGGAAAAAACGCATACGCCCTTTTTGGCCAACCAAGCAAGCCGGAAGGGCAAATCAGCGCTACAAAGAACTCTCGCTTGCCCTCGGTCAAAAGGGCCATGCTGAACAAACTGTAAAAACCAGAAAAGCAGGACAGGCCATGGAGACATGGGAGCCTTGCTACGCTGATGGGCAGCTTGTAAATTGCCAACAGGCACTCTGGAGAAGTGTACGGTGTGTCCTGAACCAAGTAATAAACACAGCTTAGAGAGCATAGGGCACTTCCACTCATGGGCATATAAATTGGAAAAAATAAAAATCAACAAGACACAGACACCCCAACCTTTACGGCTGCTCTGTTTCCAAGAACCTCCACTTCGGTACACCTTCAGTATCCCAGAAAGAGAAAAATGGATAAAGAAATGGTGGTACTTGGCCCAATGGAATATCACTCAGCCATGAAATCAATGTCATAAGGCTAGTTAGCAGCATGATGAGTGGATTTAGGTACGATGATTCTAAGTGAAATAAGTCACACAGAAAAAGACACTTATCCTAAGATATCGCTTATAGAGGGAATGTCAAAATCGCTACACTTGAACTGAATTACAAAACAGAACAGAGTCACACCTTTAGAAGACACAATATGGCTGCTTAACGGGAAAGGTGAGGTGGGGTGATGCATAAAACAAGGGTTTGAAATTAGCTCAGAGACCTCTCCATAGGCCAAATATGTAATAGACAAGGCCTACTCCCTGCTCAGTGAACTGGACTCAACACCCCCTAGTCACCGCACAAGAATATATCTGAGTAGTAAGAATCTGAAAACCTATGTATCGATATCTCTCTGCAAGTGAATCAAGAGGGTGTAAAGCGGCATAAACACAGCAGAGAAAAGCAGCCAAGCCCCATTCTAAACATAAATTACTTTAAAAAACCCACACAAAAAAAACAGTGAAAGAGAGAGAAATTCTTACAAAATCAGTTCAGGGTCTCTGATGCAACCTGGATTGACCATATCTAGACCCACAGCTGGATGAGACATAAGGCTGGACACTCTTGGGGCTCAGAGGATTGGTGAGGTTGGGTGAGCAAATGCAGATATTTTAAAGTAACACTGCGGGGTACCCACACCATGGGTCTCAAATCTCCAGGTACAAGGGCATCTTCCTACATCAAAACATGCATGGGAAACCCAGAAGATGGTATGCCGTGAGATCGGGAAAGGCTTCTAAAACGCACCTCATTTCTCCTCTCCTTGTTCTCGGGTTCGCCATTCCAGCCGCTTGACTAACCATCTCCCTACTTGGAGAATCAGCACCTTTAACCTCCTGTTTCGTCCAGGTTGCAATTTGTCCTGAGGATGAACGGGAAGACGGGCAACCAACGAGAGACTAGCCCTAGGTGTTGGTACAGCCACAGGTCACTCCATTTTCCCATCAGGAAGAAGAATGAACCACAGGCTCCGGCGGCCCCCTGGAAGCCGAATAGGGCCTGAAGCAATCCTGCGCTTTTGCTGCCAGCTCCCAAAAATGCGAGTAGACAAATGGAGCTCAGGGGAACTGCAATTCACAAACGTGCAGAGTTATAAATGATAACTCTCGTCCACAAATATATTGAGGGAAGGCAACGAAGAGGATTTGAAAGCAAGGCAGATTTGCAGGAAACAGATTTCAGGAGGTAGATTCGACTCGCCTTTAAAGCACATGAAAAGCGGAAAAACGTTTACAATGATGCCCTGGGCCAAAAAGGGCATATGCGTTTTTTCCTGAATATATTCAGGAAAAAACGCATATGCCCTTTTTGGCCAACCAAGCAAGCCGGAAGGGCAAATCAGCGCTACAACGAAGTCTCACTTGCCCTCGGTCAAAAGGGCCATGCTGAAGAAAGTGTAAAAACCAGAAAAGCAGGACAGGCCATGGAGACATGGGAGCCTTGCTACGCTGATGGGCGGGATGTAAATTGCCAACAGGCACTCTGGAAAATTGTACGGTGTGTCCTGAAACAAGTAATAAACACAGCTTAGAGAGCATAGGGCACTTCCACTCATGGGCGTATAAATTGGGAAAACTAAAATTCAACAAGACACAGGCACCCCAAACGTTACGGGTGCTCTGTTTCCAAGAACCTCCACTTCAGTACACCTTCAATATCTCAGGAAAGAGAAAAATGGATAAACAAATAGTGGTACTTGGCACAATGGAATATCACTCAGCCATGAAATCAATGTCATAAGGCTAGTTAGCAGCATGATGAGTGGATTTAGTGACGATGATTCTAAGTGAAATAAGTCACACAGAAAAAGACACTTATCCTAAGATATCGCTTATAGAGGGAATGTCAAAATCGCTACACTTGAACTGAATTACAAAACAGAACAGAGTCAAACCTTTAGAAGACACACTATGGCTGCTTAACGGGAAAGGTGAGGTGGGGTGATGCATAAAACAAGGGTTTGAACTTAGCTCAGAGACCGCTCCATAAGCCAAATATGTAATAGACAAGGCCTACTCCCTGCTCAGTGAACTGGACTCAACACCCCCTAGTCACCGCACAAGAATATATCTGACTAGTAAGAATCTGAAAACCTATGTATCGATATCTCTCTGCAAGTGAATCAAGAGGGTGTAAAGCGGAATAAACACAGCAGGGAAAAGCAGCCAAGCCCCATTTTAAACATAAATTACTTGAAAAAACCCACAAGACAAAGACAGTGAAAGAGAAATTCTTACAAAATCCGTTCAGGGTCTCTGATGCAACTTGGATTGACCATATCTAGACCCACAGCTGGATGAGACATAAGGCTGGACACTCTTGGGGCTGAGAGGATTGGTGAGGTTGGGTGAGCAAACCCAGATACTTTAAAGTAACACCGCGGGGTACACACCCCATGGGTCTCAAATCTCCAGGTACAAGGGCATCTTCCTACATCAAAACATGCATGGGAAACCCAGAAGATGGTATGCCGTGAGATCGGGAAAGGCTTCTAAAACGCACCTCATTTCTCCTCTCCTTGTGCTCGGGTTTGCCATTCCAGCCGCTTGACTAAACATCTCCCTACTTGGAGAATCAGCACCTTTAACCTCCTGTTTCGTACAG